>NC_136488.1:72494884-72537384 GCF_053919585.1 Euprymna scolopes | reverse complement strand
TAAGCGCAGATTCAAGAAGTCCCCGGCGCGGTTTATTTGAAATAAATTTAACTACTTTTGCTTGTTTAAAGTCAAAGGTGTGATTATGTTGCAATGAATGAGAGAATAATGCACTTAGAGAATTGCTATATTTTATATCTCTTTTATGTTCACTGAGCCTTTTTCCAATTTACGCTGGGTTTCACCAACGTATTTACGATGGCAATTTTGGCAAGGAATAGTGGTTATACCTCCATTGGAAACTGGTTTGTTTTGGAGATGTTTCGTAGTTTTTAATATATGTCTAATGGTTAGTGATGTGGTTTGTACGATAGGAATTTCTAGTTTGTTCAGTGTGTTACAGATTATTGTATTATTGGTGTGTGTAGGTAAAAGAAGATGTCTGTTTATGAGAGAAAGGTCTGGTGTGTATGACTTTTTATTATTATTTATTCTGGAAAATATTTGTGTGGCTTTTCTCTTAGCATTCAATATGAAAGATGCCGGATATTGAAAGGTTTTCAAAATGTTTGTGAGGTATTTGAATTCTTCGTCCAGATATTCAGGACTGCAAATTCTAAAATTAACAGCGCCAGCCCCCACCCTCCTTTTTGAATTTCCAACGTCTTTTTCCATTTTTCTGAAATAGAACTGCGTCACACTTTGCACGTGAAACATTTTCAAATATTTTGTACTGGTATTTTTTGTTTTTTAATCTTATTCATCCTGAGGAAGTCTCGAAATAAAGACGAAACGTTGATGAACACATAATACGATTTGTTCCTTTTTATTTCTCTATTTTGTCGGAATACTATTTCCATCATATATATATATATATATATATATATATATATATATATATATATATATATATATATATAATCCCTTTTTTAAAAGATTGAACCACCCGATCGTTGAGGACTAGATGAATTCAAGCAAGTTCAACAAAGTTTTATAATTATATATATATACTAGCTGTACCCGGCCATGCGTTGCTGTGGCTCAGTTTGTTAAAATGGACCGCATTCTTCATAAAAAATTGCATTTTGTATTGTTTATTTATTTTATTATTTTTGCAATTTTTTTTTTATCAATAAGAGTTAGTTTTTTCCCCCAAGAAAAGGTGAATTTTTTACCATAAATTGTTAGGTGAAAGTTTGTTTTTTGGGGTTTTTTTCAGGAAAACTTGCACTTTTTTCTAAAAGAAAATTGGCAGTAAACATTTCTTTTTAAAAACAGAATTTTTATTATAAAAAGAAAAGATGAATGTTTTATGTGAACACTGTAAATAGTTAGGTGAAAGTTGAGAAAAGTTAGATTTTTTGTCAAGAGAATGTACAAATATTTTTTGTCAATAGATGTTAAGAAAATAAACGGAAAAAATACTCCCATCATTAATTAATTCTGCAAAAAAATAAATAAAATGTTGGCTTAGTGTTTCAACATTTGAACAACGCTCGGCTGAATCCGGTGATTGCCGGTCGAACCCTAAATTAATTGGAATCCAGTGCGAGGAAGGAGGTAGGTTAAATTCTGCATGAGTACCATACTTTTTAATTTTGTCTTTTGTTCAATTTTAATGTGTGGGCTTTTAGCGCTAGCAAACTAACAAATTTAATCAAAATGCAAAGAATTCAACAATTAAATAATTTTAATAAGTGCCCAGCTCCTAATACAAATCCTAGTAAATCAACCCCCCTTATTGGAAACACTGAAAGGAAGGACGAAACCAAATTATTGCCATTATGTTTGGAAGAGGTTATATAGGTGTATCAGAAAGTGGCCATTAAAAATGATGATCAGAACCTTAATAATTCAACTTACTATTTTTTGAAGCTATAACTACTTGAAACTATAATTCAATCTAAAGGAGCAAAGACCAAATTAAAAAAAAATAACAGGTTTAATAGCAAATTATGCAATATTTGTTTCTTTAAAGCGGTTTTCTTTTAAAAAAATATAAAGAAAATCAACATATTTTGACTTGCTTATAAATATATGTATATATATAAATGCAAAAAAATCGCTCACCTAAAAAATATTATTAAATAGGTAGTTCCATTCTTCATTGTAAAGAATTTATCCATATTTATATTTTAAATTCCATGTATTTTTTAAATAAAAGGATTTTTTAAAGCGAGGGTCCTAGAAAATCGCATTTTTGTGACATGTTTTGCGTGAAGCATTAAATAGCTGCTGCTAAATGAAATTTATGAAATATGGTTTCGTCCAAGGGCATAAATAATGTCTCTTTTTTATTGCGTGTGTTAAACAAAATTAGTATTTTTCATCTTCCATAGTTAAAAAAGAAACGCACATTCACTTATAAGTTTTTCCCCTAGAACAAAAAATCCGCTTCATCGATTTTTTAAAAATTCTTTTAATGAAATACACGAGTTTTTGATTGATATATTTTAATACTTCTTCATCGACTAATTTTTTTTTAATATCTAAAAAAAGAAAACAATCAATGAGATAGAAAAATTTGCCGTCAGCGTCTGGTATTTACATGACGATGTAAGTATAACCTGAGCTTTCATTTAAAAAAAATCAACGTGTTTTTTTTTTTTACAAAAAAGGTTTTACACTTTGGACTTTACAGGTAAATTTCCAAAAAACTATTCTTTTTTTTTGTTTGAATTGAAATATTTTCTTTATTGATCTTTTATCTTCAATTTGTGATATATAAAACTTTGACACATAAATTAATTATTAAAATTTTAATAAACATTTCAAAATGGGGGTGTGAATTTGAAAAAAAAACCGTTTCTCTAAAATACTATATTTGGTTTATTGGAAAGAGCATAAAATGCACATTGACTCTGAAAATATCGTAAAAATTGAACCGATAGAAAAAGTTTGATAGATTTTTAAAGTTTCAAAATTGAAAAGTATTTCACTCATAAAATTCTATTGATTTTATTACGTAAAAAAATGGCCGCATGAAGGCACGCCGGCATTTTGTAAACATTTTGTAAACACTGTTTTTTAAAAAATAATATTTCTATTATTTTTTAAACAACTTTAATAGTTTGTTTTGAAAGTATATTCCATATAGAAAATAAACAACTCACTTTAAAAAGAGAAGTTACGAGTTTTTATATTTTATTAGCAGTTTCGTGTTAGGGTTGTCAAAATTTCTCCAAATTTCTGATACATCTAGAGGTTCTATTCGTTTTTCTTTCTTTCTTTTTTTCAATATTTTAAGCAGATTTGTCACTCAGCTAGCAGATTTGGTGCTTCTACACTTTATTAATGAAATTGGAGACGCCATTTTTTTTCACGTACTTGCTATCCAAATCTAGGGGAGATATCATTATATGGCCAAACGTTTGCATCCGGAAAGGGAAAGAATAAATTTACCAAAATTAACATTAATTACTCCCTTAACTAAAATTATCATTTATTACTTCCAGGAACTTGGTAAACTGATATTACTGGAGAAAATGAATCTTGACAATTAAAAATAAATATTTAAATTATTTATTTGTTCGAAAAAAAAAACAACAAAAAAACAAAACACACAAACGAAAAAAAAACTAATAAATATTTTGGTTTTGTTTTGGTTTTCAAATGGCGCTCGCCCAGGTTAAACTATTATGAATATACCATTTCAATTTTCTGTTTTTAATAATAATAAAAAATTGTTCCATGAAAAACTTTCCCGTTCTCATCAATTAAATCGAAACATTTCCAATTTAACAATTACGGATATATGTTCTCTTTCACTTTCTTTATTTACTTTTAAAGCAACATTGGACTTTTATAAAATAGTTTTTTTTTTTTTCGAGCAAATAAATAATTTTAAACATTTTTTTGAATTGTCAAGATTCATTTTCTCCAGTAATATCGGTTTACCAAGTTTCTGGAAGTAATAAATGATAATTTTTGTTTAATTTAACGTTTCCGGAAGTAATAAATGTTAATTTTGGTAAATTTATTATTTCCCTTTTCGGAAGCAATCGTTCGTCTATATAATGATGTCTCCCCTAGATTTGGATAGCAAGTGCATGAAAAAAATGGCGTCTCCAATTTCGGCAATAAAGTGTAGAAGCATCCCAGATTTTTATGGGTCGCTATTTTTTGCCATAAATTATTAGGTGAAAGTTTTTTTCCAGGAAAACTTGCACTTTTTTTTTTAAAGAAAGTTGGTAGTAAACGTTTCTTTTTGAAAACAGAATTTGGTGCTCATTGGGCGTTGAGTTCCATGGCGACCAGCATAAAAAACATGCATCGCTCCCTTTCTGACGCAAGCGCATGTAACACTTTTTATTTACTGACGTTGTTGTAGTAACTAAACGAATTATTTGTCACATTATTTATTTTGAAAAAAAGTTTTACTCTTTATGAATATTAAAAGAAAAATTTACTAAATATTTATTAATAATGCCTCACTTTTACAGACATTTGTTTTTAAATTTCTTTTTATATGACGATTTTATCGACATTTTTTTATAGCATTTGCGGATGGGTATGCTGACATTTGTTTTTTTTATTTCTTTTTAAATGACTTTTTATCGACTTTTATTTTAATAGCATTTGCGAATGGGTAAAAAACGAAAAAATAACTAAGCCATTTACTGACAATTTCTCGGTATCTTTACTTTGATAACATTTATTTGTTAAAAATATTTGTAAAAGTGAGAATTATCAGCAAGTCGTTTAGTTATTTTTTTTTTGTTTTTTACCCATCCGCAAATGCTATTAAAAAAAGAAAGTCAATAAAAAGTCATTTAAAAAGAAATTAAAACAAATGTCATCATACCCATCCGCAAATGCTATAAAAAAGTCGATAAAAGTCGTCATTTAAGAAATTTGAAAACAAATGTCTGTAAAAGTGAGGCATTATTAATAAATGTTTAGTAATTTTTCTTTTAATATACATAAAGAGTAAAACTTTTTTTCAAAATAATGTGACAGATAATCGTTTAGTCACTACGACAACGTTAGTAAATAAAAATAATGTTACGTGCGCTTGCGTCAGGAAGGGAGCGACGCATGTTTTTTTATGCTGGTCGCCATGGAACTCAACGCCCAAGAAGAACCCCGAATTTTTATTATAAGAAGAAAAGATGAATCCTTTATATGAACACTGTAAATAGTTAGGTGAAAGTAGAGAAAAGTTAGATTTTTTTTTTTTCAAGAGACTTTACAAATTATTTTTTTGGTCAACAGATGTTAAGAAAATAAACAGAAAAAATACTCCCATCATTAATTAATTCTGCAAAAAAATAAATAAAATGTTGGTTTAGTGTTTAAACATTTGGACAACGCTCGGCTGAATTCGGTCACCATGATGGCCGGTCGAACCCTAAACTAATTGGAATCCGGTGGGGGGGGGAAGTAAATTCTGCATGAGTACCATTCCTTTTAATTCTATATTTTGTTCAGTTTTTGTGTGGACTTTTAGCGATTGCAAACTAACAAATTTAACCAAAATGCAAAAAATTCAACAATTAAATAATTTTGCTCAGCTTCTAATACAGATCCTAGTAAATCAATCCCTCTTATTAGAACACTTAAGGAAAGGACGGAACCAAATTATTGCTAGTATGTAAGGGAGAGGTTCTATTTTTTTTTTTTTTTTTTTTTTTTACAATACTTTAAGCAGATTTGACACTCAGTTACCAGATTTTTATGGGTTGCTCGTTAACTTAGGATAAAACTTGTGAAGTACGCGCTGAATTGTTGTAAAAATGTAATGGAAATTTAAATTTCGCTCCGTTTTAATCTTTTTTTTTAATTGTGCTTCTCCCAAACAAATATAATCAAGAGAATAACAATTAACAATTGTACTTTATATATATAAAATACGAAATATTAAAATAATATATATTAACAAAAGAGAAATAATTCCATTTTTAAACGAAATAGTCAATTTGGTATATAAAAGTTCCGTTTAGTGATGTCACGTGATGCGAAATAATTGTCCCCAAATAAAAAAAATGGCCCATCCGTACAAAGAAAACCACCTATTTATTATAGAAAAATTAAGTATAATGTTATAATTAAAAAGAGATATATAGAAACACGCATGGGTACAGCAAACATATTATACCAAAATGTGGAAGCCATTCGTCCAGTGGTTATTGAGACTATTAATTACGAACGAACCAAGAGTTACATATATATATATATATGAAATTTAAATAGAGGAAGGGAGACCTAGAGGCTCGACGTTTAGCCCATTTTATACGGGCTTTCTCAGGAGGGATTGTGATTATCCCTCTTGAGAAAGCCAGCATTTTAATTTCATATTGTCGGATTTTATCCATTTTTAATAATCATATACATATATCTTAGTACGGTAGTTGTTCATTATTTTTCTAACATATTTCCTCTTATTTTTATTTCTCTATCTTTCCTATACTTCTGAGCTGTTTTCACATTTTTGTTTTTAGTTTATATCTGGTTTTTTTTCTCATTCTTCTGGCAAGTCTATCATTTTAGCCGAAAGGTCCGCCCACTGACCCTTAAAATTATCTAAGGAACCTGATATTATGGATCTTATGTGATATTTATGAGCTCAATAACTGACACAAACAATCAAGGATGTATAAATCTATTACCAACGCACTGAAATTGACTCCTTAAAAAACACATTTAAGCAAAAAGACAGCATACGATGATGTTTGTGTCAAGATCATCTCATGGGATGAGGACTAAATTACATAGATTACTGTATCTAGCAATAAATATATTTATGTTATCTATATCTATTTCAAATTCTGAGTATTTTCATGCCAGGTAATCTTTTATTATCCTCTTTTTAGCAAAAAAAAAAAAAATGATGTTCAAATACAAGAGGTGTTCAAAAAGTAATGTCTCCTAATTTTATTCCAACCAAATGGATCAGAGGGGATTGTAAATTGCATTATTATGATGACTCCCGTTTTTTTTTTTTTTTTAGTCAAAAAGTTGAAGCGCCACGAAAACGAGAGTGTTACTATTAAAACGGGCGACCATTTGTGCTCCAGAATTTATTTTTCTACATAGTCACCACCATTCTCAATGCTCTTTTCCCAGGAATTCAATGACGCATCTCTGCTTCTGACGCACGTCCGCGAGAGGAGTTCCTTTCTTAGAGTCTCACGCCGTCAGTATATGCAACAGAGAGATGGAACTTTCAGGTAATGAATACACAAGTTCAGTCATCATAACAATATAATTTGCAATCCGCTCTGATCCATTCAGGCGGAATAAAAATATAGGAGGCATTATTTTTGGAACAACCCTCATATCAAATATTTATCCCACAATTAGTTGAAATGTTACTTGATTATTAGTGAGGTAAATTGATATCAAAAAGAAAAACTGAAAGTATTCCTCTCTCCAAAACATTCATTGTTTGAATAAAATCATCATTTATATTATTTGCATTATCTAGACTACTATTCTCATCTGTATTATAAATCTCACCTGTCTGTTTAAATGTATGTATGTATGTTTGTATGTCTGCCTAAAAATTTCGACAAAGGCGACAGATTTTCACAAGATCGGTATCGTTTTAAAGCTTGACCCTTCGAACGACAAATATCGAAAAATTGTCTAAAACATTAATTCCTTCACCCTCAACTGGGCACTTTTCTACAGGGAGGGTTCGCTCTTTTCACTGATATTTTCGAAAGTCATCTCCTCTTTTCGATTGACTAGCCTTAATTTAAACATTCGTCACTTCCGGTTTGTCAATGGGTACTACAGCAAAGACGTCACTTTTTCTTCACATTCTTTTCCTCCTTCGCAGTACGGGTTCAAACCTACCTGCCTACAACCACATTTTTATTTTTGCTTAACACACACTTGCAAACACCCGGGCAACGCCGGGCACCCTGGCTAGTCTTAATTATTTTGCAAACTTATTACATTTTATACAGCAAATTAACAATTAAACAACTATGAATCAATTGCCAATATTTAGCGCCTATTTACTTGTATTCTTTGTGAAAAAAGGTTTTTAGAATTTGTTATTTTGAATACATAGCATGTTTTTCATCTCAATATTGTGATCCATTCATAAATATATGTCTATGTTTTTATGACTATCTCAAATTACTTGGAGTTATTATTATACACTGGAAATTTTCCAAATTCTTAGTCAATCATATTAGAATGTTTGAATGAAGCCAAATTTCATTTGGTTTCACGCCATCTTAAACAGTCCATTCTTTTCCAAGCTGTGCGGCAAATAAGTCATCTTTGATATGGTGGGTGGGAAAATGCATTTACATTATTTGCCCCCCCTCTCTCTCTCTCTCACACACACACACACACACACATACACTCACATATACTTCATAATACCGAGCTGGAAAGATAACTTCATTAAGTCGTGATTTTCAGAATAAAATCCCATTTGCATAATTGTCATGAAAGCTGTTAAATTGTTTCTAATCTATTTTATATTATCACTGCCAGTGAAAAATCAATTAGGATTCTTCTACTTTGAAATTTTCACCATTAATTCCCTGATTTCTGCCACCACCACCATTGCTGCTGCTGCTGTTTTGATCATCATCACTGATGAGTAGCACAGTGTTTTCTATAACCATATATACCAATATAATTAATATCTTCTTTCTTTTCGTATTCCTTTTCAAATAAGGTTCTTTGCTTGTGGCCGAGGGATGATAAGAGAAATAGGGACGGCAATAAAGCTTTGCTTAAGGTGCAATTATAAATATGTTCCAATTTGAATCAATGTGATTTTGCGAAAGTTAATTGAAGTGTTCCGTGTGAAATATAATCTTTCCAGTGTGTATTTATTAAATGCTGCCAAATAACTCTAGCTGTTAGATAGCTCTCAGGCAACAGTTCATGAGACTAATTCTACGTTTTAACCAATGAATTTATCTTGCTTATTTTGGGAAACATAGACTATGAAGAAGTGAAGATGATCATTATGGAAGGTTGAACACACCATTTTTTACACTTACATTGCTATAAATTATATCTTAAAAAATAGAATGGCATTATTGCTTTGGCTTTACCCCATGCAGAAGGCTTAATATGTGCATAAATAATTCTGGAATTTAAAGTGTGAATTATGGTTGGATTTCTGCAAATTTCTTTACTTAATAAAAAAAAGTATATAAAAATATATAAGTATATAAAAAACACACATGCAAACAATGAATAATATTTTATCATCGAAGTCCTGAGTTCCCAGGCTTATTACCTCACAATAATTTTTTAAATGTCCTCTATTTCAAACTTATTTAAAGTTTTGGAAGAACAACTATTCAGAGACTGGTGCATACAATAGTTTGTATAAACACTTGAAGGTCAAATCTATCATTTTACAAGATTAATGATTAAAGGTATAGTTCTCCATTTCATTTTTAGTAGTTCAGTCGAGCACTTGCCATGAAACTAACGATAAAGCAGAGACAGGCTCGCAACGTCTCTTCTGTAGGAAGGAGGTTGCATGGAAGAGAAAATACATCACCTACTAAATAGTCTTACATCTTTCAACTTTTTCTGCTGAAAATCGTTGTCAATAAACCGACCTTCTGATTTAATTATTCCTGCTAATGTTTTGTTTTCTGAAAATTTTTAGTAAGTCTGACATTTTTAATGTCACTGATGTATGAACTTTTATTTGTTATCAAAATCATATTGATGATAAGACATTCTAACTTAAAGATAATTAGAAAATAATGTAAATCAACTTGAAGATAACAATCAAATATCAATTGGCATCAATAATATAGGCATTGATTAAGTAATTTTATGTAAAGAGCCAATAAAATATACAATTAAGAAATACCAGATTTATACCAGATTCGAAATAAAATTGTCCAAATTTATTAATGAAGTTTCTGTTCGTAGGTATGTATGTGTTTTGTTTTCTGAATGCTTTTTAAAACAAATTATAATAAAATCATGTGCTGTTTATTTGTGCTAATTCAATGATAATTATCAATTTTGCATTTGTCTGCCTATTGAACTAAAAGTTAAAGTTATTTTAGATGTTTTTCTTTCATTATTTTTAAGCTACAAATATTGTTTTAGGTAACAATTCAAATTGTTCCAATTTGGGTAGAAAAATGATTTAATTTCTATGATACCTTATTAGCAATCATTACTAATAAGCAATTCAAAGAGTTGTCCAAGTTGTGGAAAATTTGAAATTAATTCTGAACTTTACAGTGGACTGGGATCGAAGACTCTATCTTACATTACCCATCTATATTCCAATGTTTCTTTGTTTAAACTTTATGGATTTCAACTGAAGAAACAGCTTCATAAAGCTATTAGTAATACAACTTATTTGTAGTTTATCGTTAGTTTAAGTTTCTTATCTTTTTTGGAAAAAAAATGCGTTTTTTTCACATTGTTTCATATACAGCCCCTATTTTTTTTTATCTGCATCAGGTATTTGGTGTATGTTATTTGGTGTATGTTATTTGGTTATATAAAATCTACTTTTTGTCACCAGCTGTTACACTGTAATTCCTGAAGATAGATTTATGTCTAGTTTATAAACTTATTATAGTCATTGAATTAACTGAACTATCAGATTAGGTTGCCAAATTAGTTTGCTGACCATAAAGCCATCATGGGTGTTTACAGATTATATTTATTATTAAAAAGAATTGTTATGTATAATCTGTGTATACAAAATAGGTGTTGCTAAAGTGAATATTTGTTATAATTTGTTTTATTTTTACACTCAATATACAAAATAACTGTCAACAGAAAATGTAATATAAGTATTTTATCAAATCTGTTGATATTTTTTTAACAAAAAGGGGTTAAACTTGCAATGACTCGTGATAATATTCAGCAAATCTATTAGTTGTTTAGAATTTGAATAACATGAAGTTTACAATCTCCTTGACCTTCGGGCCAAGGTTACAGTGTATTGTACAAACAGTAAATGTAATTTTTACACATGAATAAACAATATAAAGAAGATCATAGTGTAGTATCTATTCTGATGCTACATTTCTGTCCTCGGTCATGACTTCATCATTGAGATAATTTTTATTTTTATTCCTATCCAGAATACTCTTTCTGGAGAGCTGGATTTTCCCGTCATTAAAAACCGATCTTGTGTCTAACTCTGCCCTCGTGGGGAGGAAAGTAAATTGGAACATGATGTTTACAAAATATATAGCAAATGTTGCATAAATAATTTTGCTTTAAAAATTTAAATAGACATTTTTATTTTTAGTATGATTAATATAATTCTACTAGTTAAAATTCTTGGAAATTCATTTATGAAGAGACAGCATTTTATTTAAAAATTTCTTATTGAAATAATTGCAATAACTAGCAGATGGGTGAAAAATTCGCAATAAAATAAATCCATGAACATGTAAAGCGTTTAATTCTCAACCTTTAATCATGGAATTTATGAAAAGAGAAAATTTTAAGTGGTTATTTAATACTGTGTGATAACTGATTTTATGGAAAATATTTTTTCATCTAATAAAATACTCTCCATTAATAAAGCAAGAAATGAATGACCAACATATTTCTAAAATGCGTTTTCGATGATAAAATCAAATTTCCCTCGAAGTACGAAAAGCCTGTCATCTCGATGTTTTATATTTTTTAAGAAAATAACCTTTATTAATTTACAAGCATGGCTGCCCGGCGTTGCCCGGGTGTTTGGAGGTGTATGCTGAGAAAAAAAAAAAAAAAGGGTAAATTTTTTTTTACTTTGACCCCTATTATGACCCCTTAACATTTATTGTTTTGGGCTCAAATTGAATTATTAAGTTAGATCCATGTCCCAGGAACCTATATCTAAAATTTCAAGTGTTTAGACCCAAAATTGTCGGAGGAGTTTGATAGAGTTCTCAAAGGTCAAATCGTTGAACTTTGACCCCTTAACAGCCAAATTTCTGGCCGAAAACGGATCACGTAGATTTCCCCAAATCTCAGTACTCTGTATATCAAATTTCGAGTCTGTAGACTGAAAATTAACAGAGTTATTGCGAAGGAAAATGTACGCAGACACACAGACAGACAGACACAGAGACACACAGACACGTTCACTTTTATAGATATATAGATTTTTTGCAGACTATTATCCTAATATTTCTTACTTGTTGTTTCACAACGTTTCGGTCAACTATTCTTCTGGCCTTTGTCAGGTGATAACCACAACGACGGGATAGGAACTCTGAATCTCCTAACTGAATCCTCAGCAATTACTATGTTCCATAGCTGTTGTCGTCTCACCACATTTTTGGCCAAGTAAGCCTCTGGCCGGCTTTGGGTAGGATTGAAACCGCTATCTTCAGACAATTCTCACCTGGAACCATAGAGATTCAACGTCTCTATCCACTGCGCCACGGCCCCAAAGTGAAACAACAACTAAGAAAGATGAGGATAATAGTCTGCAATAAATAAATTAATAAATAATACTCATCTCAATAATTCCAATTTAATTATGGAAATAACCTTTGTTCATCAAGTGTGTAATGTTAAATTTAAAACTTTTTTAAGACATACAATAAAAATACATCAGCAGATTTAAAAATATTGATAAAAGTCAAATTTACTCGAAAAGTAACTGAAATAAAACAATAAAATATTTGTAACTAACAGGCCGCCCAATATGCTTAAATATGATATTTTAATTCATGCAGATTTCGTATTTATTATTGAACTAATTCTCTATTGAATGCTATAGTGTACCCAATACATGATTTCAAAAGTTAAAAAAAAAAATGACTTGAATGACATCAGCTAGAATCCAAACCCAAACATTTTGCCCTTCAACTTTGGTCGCTACCATTTGAGCTATCGACAGATAGATAAGAAAAGTTAAAAATTAAGTGACTTCGAGATATGAATGTATATTTACGCATGTGCTAAAGTAACAGGTTTAGTCGACTTACTCTTGCCATAATCAACTGTTTTTTTTCTTTTTTTTTTTAAGTTTTGACCCCCAACCAGCTATGTTTACCGGCTAAACATGAAATGTAAATTGTTCCATAGGTCCAAATTTCTTATATATGAAGTTTCAATCTGCAGAACAAAAAATCAGACATAGTCACTTATAAATATATATCTATATATTTATAAAAGTTAGAAAGTATATGGACACTTCTCAACCTATATACTTAGCGAATTTTTGATCTACAGACTTTAAATTTGCTATAAAGGGTATTTAAATATATGGAAAATGTTTTAATAGGTTTTCAAGGCTGCTAAGGGGTCAAACATGAAAAATTGGTACATAGGATTCATCGGATTGTTATCGGTTTCTCAACTGTTTCACAAATGTGTATACGTGAATCATTCACATGACAGCTTACTTATGTTAATCTTAAGTAGATTTGAAAACACTTCTTAAAGATCGTGTCAAGCTGGCCTAATTGGTTATCGTCTTGACTCACTGTCTTTAGGTTTTGATTTCGATCTCAGCTCGAGTATTTTTTTACTTACGAGAAGTGAACTGTTTAGAAAAAACATAATACTCGCATGCACATGTCTCAGTTTCTTTCTGTTTTATAAATTATTTTGTTCATCTTTTTAAAAGAATTTAACGGTGCGTTTAATACCTATCCTATTTCTGTTTATAATAAATAAGAATTCTGCATTAAAATATAATATTGATGCATATTTTACAAGCGAGTAACGCTGAGCTAGTATATATATATATATTAAAGTGAGAATGTATGTTTGTGAAGATACTTCTCAACCTCCATACTCAACGAATGTTAGATCTTCAGGCTTCAAATTTGGTATATAGAGTATTCAGACATGTAGAAAACGTTTTTATCAGTTTTCATCCAGAAAAACGAGTTGCTAAGGGGTCAAACTTGAAAAGTTGGTACCGGGGGGGGGGAGGGTCATCGGATTTTTATCTGTTTGTCAACTGTTTCACAAGGTTTGAAAACATTTTTAAAGATTGTGGCAAGCTGGTCTAATGGTTATCATACTTGGCTCACTGTATTCAGGTTTTAGTTTCGATCTCAGCTCGAGTATTTTTTATTATTTACAAGAAGTAAACTGTTTAGAAAAAACAATACTCGTCTGCGCATGTCTCAGTTTATTTCCGTTTTTTAATTCATTTTTTAAAGGAATTTAATGCTATGCTTAATACCAGGCGACATCGGATACATCTTCAAGTATATCTATAAAAGTGAGAGAGAGAGTGTGTGTGTGTGTGTGTGCGTGTATGTGTGTGTGTGTGTGTGCATGAGAGAGAGAGAGAGAGAAAGGACACTTCTCGACTTATATAATCAACAAATTTTTGATCTAAAGAATTTAAATTTGGTATATAGGGTATTTAGACACGTGTAAAACTTTTTAATAGGTTTTCATCTAAAAAAAAAAGAAAAAAGAAGTCTGCTAAAAGGTCAAAATTGAAAAGTTGGTACATGATGGTTATCGAATTTCCATTTGTTTGTCAACTGTTTCCCGGCTGCACATGCGGAAATCGCTCACATTATATTAAGAATAAGTAGATTTAAAAACACTTTTTAAAGATGGTGTCAAGCTGGCCTAATGGTTATTGTATTTGACTCACTGTCTTTAGATTTTGGTTTCGATGTTATATCAAGTACTTTTTTTACTTACAATAAGTGAACTGTTTAGAAAAAACATAATATTTGCATGCACATGTCTCAGTTAACGTTACATTTGATACCTGGCAATGCCAGGTACATCTAGTATATATATATATATATATATATATATATATATATATATATATATATATATATATATATATATATATATATGCACAATGTAAAAAATATGCATAAATAGAATTGAGCATTATAGTTAAATGAAATCAATCATCCAATAAAAAACAATTAAAAATAATTAATTAATTAATGAACGTTCGCTTTTCAAACAAATATGCAGATTAGTTAACCTAAGTCGCTTGCATATCCATGACTAAGTATATTAAAAAGTTCACTTTAATATTTTTTAAATAGAAAAGGTAGATTTTCAATATCAATGTCAGTGCGACAAAAATTCAACATTATAGGTGTGTAGATTATGCTTTTTATGAGATTGTTATTTCAATGATCTCATGTCATTTAATTCAATCCATTCAAATGGGTTTAGCTATGTTTTAAAAATATTATAGGACAATGTACAAATTAGTACAAATCACAAAACTTGTGAATAAGATGAGCAAATGCCTCATGAGTGACAAGTAATGAAATTAACCGTACTGCCCTCTGAAAGATTGTAGAAATAGGTTTTTCAGAGAATTCTCAGTAGCTTGGAGAACAAGCAAAGATCTATATGTTGGGTCAGTGTTAAATCTTTCATGCAATTTGATGGCCACATTCCATCAACTGGTTGGTTGGTGCAAGTTAAGACAGAAGAAAGACAATGAATAGAAATGGTGAAGGGCCAGCGCTTTAATAATGGTTGGCATTGGAACATCTTTCATGGATATAAACCATATCAATGGAATAGAAATATGCTATTTATGAGATAGGTGGACTAGGAGGATGAAAAGGTGTGGCTTTAATTTAAAGGTTTTTCTTGGAAGTATGATTTTGCTTGAAGCTTTTATCATTAATAGACATAAATCAATTCAAGTTAATATCTCCACTCAAAACAAGAGAATACAGCCATCTCTTTGAGAATTGTTGTGGGAGCAAATTTTATGGGGCAATTGTATTACAGTCACAATATAAAACCATAACTTCATCAAAAATGTCTGTTGTCTTTTATGAGGTAAATGTCTCGGATCAACAGATTAAACATTGGTTATTTTGGTTCTTGCCATCACAGGTAACAGGGTGAGATCAGGGATTGGTCATCAAATTCTAACAAAGAGATTGTTATCATTGAACACAGCTATGCAACTATTTGAGCAGTTTTATATGGACCATACAATCCTTTATTGTGTAAATGTTATATTCGTTTTGATATGTTGTCTAGTGGATGATGTATGATTACATTTATTTTCAGATCCAGACAATGTTTGCGAATAAATAATGTGAATGTTGTAGCAATATTCATTTAAAATACCAACGAAATTGAGGAGCTGCTTAAACATTGCAGCATTTGTAGATTGTTTTGATAAATCAGTAATGATAAATTGGTATTAATATAGTTCTGCTATGCAAACAACCATATTCGGTGAGAAAATTACTTCCAATTGTGATTTTAACCAATACCAAATGGTTTACAAATAGAAATTTTTCAGCATTATTATTTTAGAAGAGAAATGTTAAATGTTTTACTGATAATTGGCTTTGGGATAACTCTATGTGAATTGTATTGTATAATAAAAGTAAAATTTATTTTCATGTGAAATATTTGTTTTTTGATGTTTCAATAAATTTAATGATTTTAAATTTATCATTTATTAAGTTTTCAGAGAACAGAGAGGAGAGCTTATAAACTATTTCTAAGATTCAATTTTATTTTACAAAACTTTACTTCTTCAAAATGTATACTTCTATTTTCCAGGTTTTAAATTTGAATATTCCAACGGTACTAAATGACGGTTTTAAACAATTATGCTGACTCTGAGCATAGGGGCATAGGTGTTTAGCATAGTTGTAAATAAAACCTATCCTAAGGGCATTGTAGGCATGTTGCTTTCCAGAGATTTACATCCTGTAGTCAAGATGTACAATTTTTGAATAGCTATCAGATCTCTTGAGTAGCAGATATGTTAACTATCTCCAATTTAACGTTTATAGAGTAATCGTTAATTGCTTATAAAATCCTCAAAGATATCATTGCTTGGATTTAGGTTTGTAAGATGTTTGCATTCCCCAATTCTCCAATAGAAAGTGTGTGGAATATCTGTCTCTTTCAAATTCCTAATTCATGTGGTTAAGGAGGTGATACTGCATTTGTTTGAGTATTCAGAGGTTGATGTATGGGTATTATATATTTGCGTGAACTTGCTTTCATTCATGTTAATATATTAATCTCTTTTTAGTGGTGACAGTCTCTGAAATGATCTATATATATTACAGACCTTACAGTGCAACAACCTTCCAGGTGAAAATTCTTCAAGAACATGTGGGATTGCTGAAAGTTTTGGGAGCATTGGATTTTGAAGACGCATGGTCACATTCAATGCTGCCAAGACTAAACTTGTTTCCTTTAATAATTACAAGAACCCTTCTCTACCACCAATAGCAATGGCCAATGACTCTTTATCTGAAAGCACATCTTTTAAACTCACAGGAAACATGAGTTGGAAAAATTACATTGAGTGCATTGTCAGGACCGCTGCGAAAATCTAGGTTCTCTCTACCGTGCTAGAAAGCTACTCATGCCCAAAAGTATCCTGTACCTCTATAAGGCCACCATTCGGCCATGTATGGAGTATTGTTGTCATATTTGGGCTGGTGCATCTGCTACTAGTCTCTTACTCCTAGACAAGGTTCAAAAGAGAGTTGCCAACCTGACAGGTCCTGAACTGTCATCTAAGCTTCAGCCTCTGTCCCATCGACGAAATGTTGCATTCCTCTGCCTGTTCTACAAGTATTTTAACAGTGAACGCTCTGATGAACTGCAAGCACTTGTACCCCCTCGACGTAAATACCCCCGACAAACCCGACAAGCAGAAAAATCCCACCGCTTCACAGTTGAGATCCCTAGATGTAAGAGAGCCTTCTACTCCAGTAGTTTCTTCCCCAAAACCGCTAGACTTTGGAATTCCCTTCCGGGTTCCTGCTTCCTCAAATGTACTGACATGCAGAAGTTCAAGTGTAACGTGGACTGACATCTTGCTGCCCAACTCCCCACATAGTACCCCTGTAGCTTATGTCCCTGATAGTAGCCCCCTACATCAAAGTGGCAATGTGCCTTGTTTGGGGTGAAAATGTAAAAAAATAAAAATAAAAAAAGGCCAACATGAATAGCTAATCTAAACTGAAATCCTATGGAGACCGCTGGATGATGGGAAGTGTTTCCTTGTGATGGTTCAACCTTACAGTGAGAGAGAAATGTGTAAAACCATATTATAGTCTATTATTTTCCCTATTCCGACTCAAGAGATGATTAAGGATGTAGGTGATTTTATCTTTTTAAGACATTTTCACGGGTCAAATGAATAAAAATTCTCTGGCATTTAGGTACCAGATTTTTTAAGATCGTTCGTAGGGTGTGACAGGATTGGGAATGTATGTATATATATTTCTTGTATAGTTTGCTCTGTCTAAAGGAATTAACACTAGAGAAGCAATTGTGAGCTTGCATCCCAACCCATTAAGATGCGAAATTAATTGCTTTCTAAATTTGTCTAGGGTTTGCTCAATTGGAGCCGTGGGAATAAGCATAGGCGGTCATCTTGGTAAAATAAAATTCTTTTTTGAGAAGGGTTCTATTCTTGAGGAAGTCAAAAATACACAACCCAATAAGGTCACAGATGTTCACGCTATCACTATCCTGTATATTCTTATTGGTAGTTAAAAATGGTTCACCCGAGTCTGATCTTTAAACTTAAAGTTTTGTTTTAATAAAAAAAGAGGAGTATGCTTTTAGTATATTGCCCTGTTTTCGATTATAATATTTAATTTCGAAAAATAGAAATTAGATCTAAAAGGAAAGAAAAGAAGAAATCTAAAACAGTACGTATAAGAAAATAAAAGATAGAAAACTACAGTAAACTATATTCATAAAATAATTCAAAGTGAATAAAAAGAATAAAAAAGAATCAATCAGTGACATGCATTGGATACATGTTAATTTCTGTTTTAACTCTAATTATTTGGTAAGTAATATCTTGTAAAGTTGTATGTGTTGGGAAACATGGTTAAATCCATTTTTTATCAAAGTTCAAACTTATCCTAGGCAAAAGTATTGAATACATCAATTTTATATTTTGTTATGTAACTTCTGTTTTATTTCACTGTTTTCAGTCGCTTTCTATACTTGGCCACAAGTTTTTCACACTCATCCAACGTTACTTTATCCCATTCTTCCTTGCATAATTCCTCTAATTGTTTTATGGATTCTGCTTATGAACTTAACCTTCAAAGTATTACACAAATTGTCAATTAGATTCAAGTCAAGACACTAACTTGGCCAATTGAGAGTACTAATACTATTATTTTCAAACTATTCCTTTGTAAGTTTTGTGGTATGTTTGGGATCATTGTCATGTTGAAGCACAAAATTCCGACTATGTCCTAAAAGAGTTTACAAATTTCTGAAGGTTCTTCTCTAGACTCTCCTTGTACATACTACCATTCATTCTATCATGGATAATCTTTAACTCACCAGTACCCTTGACTGAAGAGAATCCCCGTATCATAATGGAACCACCCCTCAAACTTAACTGTGAGAATGGTAATGTGCTTGTCGAAGGCAGTGCCAGTTTTTCGCCAAACATTTGTCGCTGTGTTCCTTTTGAATAGTTCAACTTTCATTTTATCAAACCAGATTAGTTTTTTTGTTTTCCAAAACTGCATACCTATCTTTTTCTTCAAACTTTAACCAGTCTTTGACATGTTTGGTTTTCAGTAAAGTAATTTTTCTTGATGGTCTTGAATGAAAGTCTGTATGATGTAGAGCTCAGCTAATGGTATCTGTACTTTCATTAATTCCAGCACCCTCACAGTTTTGATTTCAGAACGAGTCATGAAGGTTTTTTTTTTTTTTTGCACATTTCTGCTGATCCATCTTGAAGTACTCATTTATTTTTCTCAATCTTACATTTATTGGAAGCTTTGCTGTACCGCCGCCTCACTTCTTATACTTTCTGATGATATTTTTCTATTTTGCTAATACTTTGCTAAATTTGCTATTATTTCACCAACCTTGTTTCCTTTTGTGATGTTCAATGGTTTTATTTATTAAGATGATATTATTTATTTATAAATTTATAATTTATATATGATATTATTTATAAAGATGATATTTAATTTATATATGATATTATTTATAAAGATGATATTTCCTATCGTACTTATTTTGCTAATATTTTGCTAATATTTCACCTTATTTCCTTTTGTGATGTTCAATGGTTTTATCGCACATAACTCTGGAAAATACTTTGTCATTTTTAATCTTTGAATTGCAAGATGCACATCAAAGAGTGAGATGATTGGTAGTACTGTTTTGTAAACAATTGTGGGTTTCTCTGATTGGTCAAAGATAACATTCGATTGCTATCGAAAATTTGAATATTTAAAGTTTGTTAAAATGCAGAGTTTTGATTGGAAATTTTAAGTGTCATGTATCCAATACTTTTGCATGAGGTAATTTTGAATTTAGATTTAAAAAATGGGTTCAACCATGAGTTTTAATTTTCTTGCCACATACTAGTAAAACAACTGTACGAGATATCATTTACCAGATATCAAGCAAAATGGCGAACATAAACTAGCGTTATAATAGAAAAAAACATGTATCCAATACATATGTGTGTCACTGTATATGTATGTATATATATATATATATATATATATATATATATATATATAAACACACACACATGTAGACGTTATGTATGCGTATATCTTTATATATTTGTATGTACAAGATTCACTCCAAAACTAATTCACCAATTATTATAAATTCGAACCACAGCCGATAGGCATAAGTGATCAGAATTTGGGCTATATTTTCTTTAATTTGATTTTATGAAAAGATGATAAAAAAGGGTGAAATTCGTTCATGAAAATTCAGATACCCTTATTTAAAATTTTATCTATAGGTATTTGATATGAATAATAAATAGTCCTCAAATTCAGTTAATTTTATGGGCACAACTCATTTAAAACTTCAAATATTTCATATTTGCATTAAGTTTGTTTCGTAGTCATTAGAAACAAACTAAGCAAAATTCCCTGAATTTTTATTTTTTAAAGATCTTTAAGCTTAATCTTAAAATTTTAGACATTTTCTAATGCAATTGATTTTAATCAAAATTAGAATAAGGATTTTAGACACATCTTATTGATGAAATGATCACCAAAGGTGTCTTTGCATATTACTGAACTGCTATAATACAAAGGCAGTTGGGCATTAATAAGCAAAACTTTGTGAACAAGTCAGACATAGACGGAAAATAATTTATATCAAATTGGCTGGAATGTAAAACGGATTGTGAATTTTATTCACGATTCAATGGATGATATTTCGGCAGCATCCTGTGTGTATATAAGGAATAACAATTCAAAACCCTGATTTTCTAAGTTTATATGTAGGGTATACAAACTATTTTAAATTGAAGATAGGTACAATGTTTATGTTATAGGAAAAAGTATGTATCAAAAATACATAATTATAAAAATAGTCATGGTTTATATATATATATATATATATATATAGTAAGTTATAAAATATATATGGCGATTACGCTACACTGAATATTCCGCGTTTCATCCACTCTAGGACTCGTCAGGCTTATGCACGAATTTTGTGGTTATTTGTCGTTTTTATATATGCATCTTCTATTGAGATTTTAGTTAGCCAATCAGCTTTCTAGTATCCACCGCGCCCTTCCTATCAGCCAATGAGCATGCACTTATCGGACAAAGCCCTATTTGACCTCTGGTTGACCTGTTCCTTTGTGTGTGCTCTATTTAGCCTGGATATCTAGTTTCTTGATCTATTTTAAATCTAGGTTAGTGTGTTTTTTTGTGTTAGTTTATATATAAATATATATATATGCACATACATATACACATATATATATATACATACATATATGTGTGATCGTTTATGTATATTCATCTTTATTTAATTTATTTATTTGTTTATTTTCTATTGTTTTTGTTAGTTTTAAAACTATTTTGTATCGCTATCCTAGAGTAAATTTTATCTTGTGAACACAGTTGTTTGCTATTTCTCTTCTACAGTTTAATAGATGTTGGGGTTCTTTATAATTTCATAATGCATTACTAACATATCCATTTCTTGAACTCCTCAAATAATAAAAAATATGCTCTTTCTTGATTTAATTCATGACTCAACTTGAAACAACTTTAAAAGATAATAGATAGAATGGGTACATATAGGAAATGATTTTGCCTTTCCTGCGATTTGTGTAGTGCAAGATGCAAACCCGAAAGTAAAACTTGCTAGAAGCAAAGTGTAGTATCTGTTCTGATACTAAACTTAATATTTTTTTGTCTTCAATCAGTGAATGAGAAATCCTTTTAGAGTGAAGAAAGTTTTACTTTTGTCCCAGCCCATAGATCCCATTTTTAGGGGTTGGGGAGGAACTTGATTTTCCCCACATTAAAACCGATCTTGTGTCTAACTCTGTCCTCGTGGGGGAAGCAAAGCAAAAAAAAAAAAAAAAAGAGAAAAGAAAAAAAAGCATTCAATATTTTTATATGTTTTACAGAAATCATCTTTCCAGAAGTATCTTACGAGATTCGTTTGAAAAAAATATCTGATAAATCTGACCCTATAAACAATCAACTTTGTTAACAAGTTAATAACTAAGTTAATATAACATAACTATAAACAATCAACTTTGTTAACAAGTTAATAACTAAGTTAATATAACATAACTATAAACAATCAACTTTGTTAACAAGTTAATAAATAAGTTAATATAACATAACTATAAACAATCAACTTTGTTAACAAGTTAATAACTAAGTTAATATAACATAACTATAAACAATCAACTTTGTTAACAAGTTAATAACTAAGTTAATATAACATAACTATAAACAATCAACTTTGTTAACAAGTTAATAACTAAGTTAATATAACATAACTATAAACAATCAACTTTGTTAACAAGTTAATAACTAAGTTAATATAACATAGCTATAAACAGTCAACTTTGTTAACAAGTTAATAACTAAGTTAATATAACATAACTATAAACAATCAACTTTGTTAACAAACTAGTTGGAGTTCTCTTAACAGCTGTTTCTATTCCACACCAAATATTTGAAAGGAAAAAGCGATTTGAAACATTTTGCAGAGAACATCTTTTTTAACACGTTAGCATCATAAGCTTTGTTCAGCCTGAAAAATTTGTTTCTAATCTGATTAATTTATTCCAGCCCAGTTCACCATGGGATTTAGTTGAAAAGACGTTTATTGCCTTTTGTTCTGTCTTCGTTGCTTTGTTGACTTGTCAAACGAGAAGAAGAAGAAGAAGAAGAAGAAGAAGAAGAAACAGCTAAGTCAGAAAATCCAATGGAAGAAGAGGAATATTCATTTGCACATAATTTCTGATCTGTGAATCATGGACCATGCCTTGTTTCTCCTCATATATCAAGCATAAACCAAATCATATACATATCCTACATATATACGGATTGTATGTATTTGTTTGCGTGTGTGTACACAACCACAGGAAAATGTGTAAATAACCTTCTTTTAATATGTAACAAATAACAATCTGGTTGTATATAAAAACATTTAGCATCACTTTCCTTACCTTCCCAACCGTCAAATCTTTCTACCGTTACAGCTATTTTCATGAGATCAAAGTTTAATATGAACATTGTAAAAAAGTATTTTTACACTCACATTTTCATAATTATTTGCATTCAGATAGATATGTGTGTATATATATACATATATATATATATACACATATATATGTGTGTGTGTATATATATATATATATATATATATATATATATATATATATATATATATATATATATATATATATATATATATATATATATGCACATATATGTGTGTATGGGGGGGAATGGGTATATATTTATATTAAAATTATTAAAATAAGAACTATACAATATATATACATATGCATGACAAATTTACATTGACACACCGATTTTTATTATATCAGTGAGTTCAAGCAACGTCAAGTTATTTTGGAATAGTAGGCGTTGTATGTGAAAGGACAACGACACTTCTCTTCAAAATCAAACATTGTCAAAATAATCACTTCTGATCGAAATTTACATGGCTGTAGCTGTGCACTAATGTTAGACCAATATATTAAATTGAATATATTTATACCAACAGATATATATATATATATATATATATATATATATAGTTTGTGTATAACACCACATAATATTTTTATGTATAATTGTCTACCATACCTGCAATCACACATCCATTTAAATATATATATATATATATATATATATATATATATATATATATATATATATATATATATATATATATATATATCAGTTATGCAATTGTTAATTGTTTCTTCGATGTGTGTGCATATTTCAAAAATAAATCATCTGTACAGGGAAAGAGATATTAGCTTATGTAAGTTATGTTTACATAGTGCATGAAGCCAGATTATAAATAATACTTATATTTAGGGATAAAATCTCACTGCATGCTGTGAATATTTTGGCAAAGTATTTTTTCTAATTTTTAATCTTTTATTGAAATGCGCTTTGGTATTTGAAGAATCTTTCATGTTTTATTTTTATTTTTGCAATTTTTCCCTTTCAAAATCCTAAATCATTTAACAGTAAAGGCTTAACACGGCATGAAATATTTTCAAGAAATTCACTGAATCAATTCCAAATAGATTTTTTAACAACAAAATGGTTTTTATAACATCATCATCAGAAGAAGAAGAAAAAGAAGAAGAAGAAAAAGAAGCCACGTCACTTTCAGCCTATGTAAACAAATTACATTTCAGAAAAATAAACATGACCTTCTCTTACATAATTTAAACATCTTCCCAAAAGATAAAACCAGTAATTAAGGGCATCTTAAATTAAAGCTAAATCTTTGGTCTTTTGACTGGTAGTAAAATGTACTATACATTTTGATATTTTTGAATTAAAAGCCATGTTTAATTTCAGAAGCGTTTCCGATAGGTAGCTTTCTTGTACAAGTCCTGGAGATGGAGAGTTTTTGTTGGGTGGCTGTTCCTTATAAGTCTCAGACTTTATAATTTTGCAGGCAAAGAGCAAAAACTCTTCCTTGCATTGACACGAAAAAATTATGTGGGGGAATGCTAAAGGATTCAATATCTGGTTTCTGATTGGTTGTTAGGTGATCGTTGCTCCATCTGATTGGTCAATTTCTATCGTCAGAGTCTATAGGTAAAACCTTACATTTCTTCTATCATACACTTTTATTATATAAAAAATATTGTAACACTTGCTTCAATAAAAACACTTATTAAAATATGACAATTTATTCCATTGTATTACTTTTAAAACTTTGATTTATGTTCCATTCTTTTCATCTGTGTACGAAGAATATGCATTTGAGTTTTTTTTTTATTGTCCGATCATTTTTATTATATTTGTGTGAATTCAAAAAACTGTTAAATGCTCTGTAGATTTCTTTATTATTTGTAAAAGCACGAGTTAAAAGACATCTACTATATTATAAATTAGATATTGCTGAATGATTAAACGAAAAATGATTTAGATTAAATTATTTATATTATCATTTAATATCCTTTCCAATTTTGTTGTAGATTCCAGTAACAAAAACAACCGCAGAGAAATGATCACTGAAATATTCGATGCTTACTTGGTTGAAATACTGAATATTGAATTGATAAAAACAGTTGATTGCTCGCTTATATCGGACTTTAACAAATTCGAAACAATCAAGCACTCTCTCCAGTGAGATGCAGTGAAAGCCATACCTTATCACAGAAACCTATATCATTAATAACACAATGTTACTACCTGCATGCATCACATATTCTTGGTGTACAAAAAATCTTTGGGGTGTAGTCCTTGGTTACTGATATCGCGGTGAACTGTCTTCTAAATATATTAACAGCTTATCAATGCACAACCCCAGTCACGAGTCCAGACATATGCGAGCAGAACAACACGATGTCCATCTCGCCTGAAACACTGACATCCTCTTATCAAACAACTCTCCACTTTTGGCTATTCTACACCATAATTTTTATTAATAAAAATATGGAATATTATCAAAAATTTAAATAAAAAAATTGTAAATCATCTTTTCAATTATTTATTATCAATCCGGCTTTAAAGATCCTAAGCTAGATTGTTAATTTTCATATAAATATACATATGCCAACTTTTACCTGATTTAAGAGCTAAAAGAAAGCATTAAAAGAATTCCTTATACTAAAAATATTATTGTCTAAGCATATTCAAGTGGCTAATTATTTTTTCTATTTCATAATGGTTAGGAGCCTTGACTGCCGTACAAACGGTCGGGTTTCAATCCTGGCTTGAGGTAGTTGCCTGTCTAGCCGCACTGATGAGCTGTGAAACAGCGAAACAGTACTGTATGTGGATGACTATATATATATATATATATATATATATATACAGTATAATCATGTTGACACACCAGTTCCCGTCAGATCACCGAAGTTAAGCAACATTGAGCCTGGGCATTATTAAAAATGGGTGACACATTTGGGAATTCTACGTGCTGTATGTAGGAGGATGTAGACCCTTTCCTGCAAGAGTTGCAAAAACCTAATGTCATCTCCCCTGACAGGGATATACATGTGACTGAGGACTGCTTGTGAATTTCATGCTCCCAAGAAACTTTCTCCTTCGGAGGAAGCCGGTTGAACCCATATAGGGTTAGTGCTGACGCACACTAACACGCACTTACACACACATATATTTCCTCCAAATCTCTAGCCTTGATGGAGGAGAGACTAAAACTTGCTGCTATGGTTTCAAATGATTTGAAATAACAGCAAGGGGAGACTTCATTCCAAATATTTCTCATATTTTATATCTCTCCTCTTTTGGAAATAGGGTACGATTATGAATATCTCCAATATCACATAATCCTTATACAATGTGAAATTTACTTTATGTATGAAAACCAAATAGAATAGATATAACATATAAGAAATATTTGGAATCAAGTCTTCCCTTGCTGTTATTTAAGATCATTTGAAACCATAGCAGCAAGTTTTAGTTTCCGCTCCATCAAGGCCAGAGGTTTTGGAGAAATACCAGATATTTATATAATTTATATGCAAAACTAGGAAAACAAATAAATATGATTGAAACATTTTATGGCTGTCAAAAAGTGCCAAATATAGACTCTGGATGATGAATGATCCCTTAATGTGCAACCTTAAGGACAAATGTCACCATAGCTCACTACACAATTAAGGTCATTACCTTTCCAACGAGCCTTTATGCATTAAATTCTGATCAATAGTTGCTGAGATTTCAAACTTTTTTTTTTTTTTTTTACATGGAGTTCACCACTTATCAAGGCCCAATGGCCACTCGGGGATAAGGGTTATTGTGTGTACAGTACTCAATGGGATAGTGTAGCAATAGTATTGGAGAATTGATAAGGTGTCATTATTAGGGGGCGGTTCATCAGGAATTTGTTTGTGTTGGACTTGAAGATATCCAGGTTGAAGTCGGGAGGGAAACAGGCAAGCAGAACAGAGTTCTACAGGCGTGCAGTTCTAACAAAGAAGCTATGTTCGTGGAATCTACATTTTGATTTAGGCACAGATAAGGAGTGGGGAAAATTATTGATGGTGGTTTCAGCTAGTCGGGTGTTTTTTGAAAAAGATTGGCGAGGGCGGACCAGAGAATGGAGCTCAGACGAGCACTTGCTATGGAAATAACGATAGAACAAAGCCAGGCTCGCTACGTCTCTTCTGTGGGGAAGAGTAAAGGGCATCCCCCACCAAGCCACGAAGTCTATTTTGTACTCTGTCAAGGCAGGATAGGCTGTTTTTAGCAGCTCCTGCCCAGATGTGGCAGCAGTATTCCATCTTTGGACGTACTTGGCTCTTATATAGATAGAGAATTGCATCATTAGTGAGATATCTTCTGGAGCGGTAGAAGGATGGTAGCCAAATGTAATATTGAAATGCTCATATTTTTGGTTCTATGCGACGAAAATACATGAAAATTTGCAGTCTTTTTGAAGATTATAATACTATTCTATGGTTAAAATTTTATAACAATTAATAAAAAAAAGGACATATATTTACAAACCAATAAAATATGCCCAAATTAGCCTAAATTTTTATATATAGTGTCCTGCAGGCCAGCCTCAGTTCTGCTGCTTCGGTTGTCTCCCCTGTGGCCTTGTCACGCCACTACTATATATATATATATATATATATATATATATATATATATATATAATTAAAATATATTTAGATGAGATCAGCTTGTGAGAATTGAAGAATAAAGATAGAGTAAGCACTGCTAAAATCAGTATTTAGGCTAATCTCTTTAACATTCCCCTTCTTACCTCACCTTTAATATGACTTGTCGTATCATATACCACAGTTGGTTAACTATTGTTTATTATGTCTATCATCATATGCTTGTTCATATAGAATTAGCTCACTGTGCTGGTTAAACTTTTGCCTACTACCATGCAAATACTGAATTAATTTGTTAAAATTGGCTGTGTAATTTACACATAGGATAATTTATTCGATATATAGCATGAATAAGGTACTGACATCGGCAGTCAGTCAGTGCATTTCAATTAAATCGATTACAGGCGTTTCTTTTTTGTGTCAATTATCCTTGTGTGGTTTTATGGTGACCACTAGTGGGTATACATTGTCCGCATACAGTAAAGATTATGCCCCACAGGATAAAGGTGAATAGCGCATACATTTTTGTCCGACAATTTTATAATTCTTTTTTTCTTGAAATTATTAGTATTCAAAAGAAAGGAACTCAAACCTCGCAACACCTAATATGAATAAACAAATCGAACATTTTTAAATATTGAGTCAGATAAACCTTAAAATGTCCCATTAAATTCATTTTTATACCATGATTTCTGAATTCATCCTGTTTATTCTTGAAACGATTTTCATTAGATTTTTTTAAACCTGAATAGACAATTTGTTTCGAAAGTATATTACTACTTTCTCTTCCCTGTGACCTCTTTCCCACAAGTGCTCGCCTGAACTCCAATCTATGATCCCACTTGCCAAACTTTCACAAAATACGCTCGACTAGATACAACCACTATATACGATTTCCCCACTCTCTATTTGTACTTAATTCTAAATGCAGATTCCATGAACAAAGCTTTATTCTCAGAACTTCCCGCTTGTGGAGCACTGTTCTGCTGGCTTGCTTCCCAGTTGATTACAACATGGTAGCCTTCAAATTCAATATAAACAAGTTCTTGTCGAATTGTCTCCATGAATAATCAAATTCTCCCCAATTTACACCATGAACGATTACCACACTACCACCTTACATTCATTAACCCTTATCCTTGAGTGGCCTTTGGGCCTTGATAAATGGTTACGCCCAAGTAAAAAAACAAAACAAAAACAACATTATAATTATATGATAGATTTAGTTTCTTTTTTTTTATCCTTTCTGCCAATAAATTACCAATGTGGGGAGAGTGACGAAAAACAGTTTGCTTCATATTTAAAAATCCCAATTAACTAATTACGTGTTGTTTTCCCATATAAATATTCGTTTTTAAATAATCTCTAATGGAATATTTATGTGATTTAAAAGTTCTTTTTTTGTTTTTGTTTTTTAGATCTAGGGTTAGAATATAACATCTTCCAGGACTTACAGTGGTAAATTATATCGTTCATGCATTCTATATGTAATTAATGAGATTCAAATCTGGTTAGTTCACATAAGTCCAGACAGGTTTTTTGAAAGATGTCATTGGGATTGTAAAAAAAAAAAAAAAAAAATAACTGGTATCATCAAGAAATGCTTCTCATTTTCAATGATATAGGGGTAGATAGTATATGTCAAAGGGTATTCTAAATGAAGGATGAAACCCTTTTTATCCCCCCCCCAAAAAAAAAATCTGTTATTTTCTCCATTGTGTATCCTGATGTTATCCTTTGATCTATATAAAGGAATTCCATTCATAAAAGCAGATAGTTTTCTTTCTGAGATATAAGACACAACTCTGAATCTCACAATGCTTTCTCTATAGAAATTGGTTGGTCCAGATATTTTAAATGATTAGCATATATGTTCTGCTTAGTATGCAGCACAATTCAATGTACTCTTTTGTGAAGCAGTTTTGCTTAAATTTCATATACGTCCATTTTCTGCTACATTACATATTCTATTTGTTTAGACAACTACTTTTCTTGCATGAATAAGTTTTTGCAGTTCAATGCCTTTTTTTTTTTTTTAGATGTTAAAGATTATTTTCTTTATAAGATAAACTTGAATAAGGTTGGAACTTGTAACTTCGATACAATACCAGTATTTTAACGAGATTTATACGAGTATAAACATGTTACTTTTTATACCAAGGAAAAATCCTATCATAATACCACTGATAAATGGCCTCATACGTTGCATGCAATCCAACAGCTTCAAAGCAGTTGCATCATACCAACTTTCACTCACAAAATATCAGTTACCATCACCCGTGGCATATAGTCAAACATGTTAATTGATCTAATGAAACAAGCAAGTTTTAAACCCCAAAATCCCCATTAAAGTGCTACAAACATAATAGATATATGCATAGCATAGATTACACTCATATTCGTAAAAGTTACAGATTTTTAAATTAGATATTAAGCAAAGAAGACGAGAAAGAAGAACAGTTAGAAACAGAGAGCAAGGTGTGTGTGTGTGAGAGAGAGAGAGAGAGAGAGAGAGAGAGAATCAAAGTGAAATATATATAGTTCGATCAAAAATCTGATGAGATGGGAGACAAGGGTGCACAAATAGCTGAGTTGAAGACACTAACACAAAACACACAAGACAAGAAATAAAGAATGGCGAAGTAAAATTTTAGCAGTAAATTATTAAGCTATGTAAAAATCCATCTCATTTCTTTTCAACATTGTAGGGTCCTAATTTATTTCAGTACTCTATGTATACATACATAATGTATCGTATCGATAAAAAAAAAATAGATATCGAAAAATATCAAAGTATCAATATCTTTAGCAACCTCAACACATACCACTCTGACTGAGTGCATCTCCATAAATAATGTCAGTTTGACAATATTTTGATTTCGAATGTTGACCATAAGAAACTGGCCTTTATCAACATTACTTGAATTTTATTTCTTGATCACAACTGCAGCATTCAAAATTTCAACATAAATTATTTAATATGGCTTACCATCTTAAATATATGTGACCCTCAACTGCACAGCTGTCCTCCATGCCACATGTCTTGATACCCTATAGTATATGAAGATGAATGTTTGAGTGGTCTCAGCAAGAACAACAAGTGAAAGATGTGGCATACAGTATAAGCCAATGTGAGTCACCAGTTTTGTAGTTCTGCTGAGAGACAGCTACTATACAATGCAACGCAATGAAGTGTGTTAATATCTCCACTGAACTATCTGTAAAAACTTGAATAGCCAGTATAGCAGCAAGTCCTAGGAACATATATCAAAAAGAACTATTGAAAATAAGTCATACATTATCCACTATGATTATGCTTGAAAACGGAGCTGTTAAACCTGACATAGTAATATAGGACAAGGGGAAGAGAGTAGCAACTCTAGTTAAAGTCAAATACCAGTGGTACGACATGAAAAAAAATGGAATCTTAGGAAGATTTTCATTATTCCAGTAAGCATAGGAGCAACCGAGTTCCTGAAAAAAAAACTTCAAAAACTACCCAGTGGACCAAGTGCAAGAGAGATGCAAACAGTTTCGCTTAAAGATACAACTAGAATCCTATAAAAGATTTGTTAGTTGGATTTTCTGAAATAGCGAGTGAATATCTGACATCAAGAGATAAGAAAATCGGAAAGAAAAGAGAGTTATGCTAGCATTGTTTATAACGTTATGTGAAATTACTTATATCATGAAAATAATTTGTAACTTTAAATTCAAAATAGTGTTATGAGTACTTACCCATTCTCATAATGGGCTCGTCTAAACATTATAAAAACCTATAAACGTAATACTCTCATGGGAAATTATTGTGACACAATGGGTCTTACTTAACAGTCAGAAATACTGACAACCTTTCTTTGTATTAACTTTCTTGTACAATATATTCTTTCTACCTAAACCTGTGCTTCGCGTCTTTCTTTATGGCTTTTCCCTAGTGCAACAACAAACAGTAAATTAAATAATTCTTTGTATAAAATATGAATTCTTACGTATGTGGTGTACATGAATACTATTTAATGATCAAAATTCTTTGAAATTTTAATTCTGCTAATATTTTGATAACTGTTACAAATATCATGATTGAAAAAGACTTTAATAGCATATGAGGAGCATCTCAAAAATAATACCTCCAATTTTTTTTTTTTTTTATTCCGCCCGAATGAATTAGAGGGGATTACAGATGGCATTGTTATGATAACTGAACTGCGTTCATGACCTGAAAATTTCATCTCTTTGTTGGAGATGTGAGATTCTAAGAAAGCAACCCTTCTTATCTGTATGTGCGACAGAAGCATAGATGTGTTATTGTATTCATGAGAAAAGTGCATTGAGAATCATATGTGACTATGTATAAAAATAAATCGTCGAGCACAAAAGGTTGCTCGTTTTAAGTGTGCTACTTTAGTTTTCGCAGTTTTTCAACATTTTCAGTAAAATATAAGAGGCTTTACTTTTGGAACGGCCCTTATTGGTATACTTACAAATCTTATAAAAAATATTCTTTTTCTTTATAGTTCATTGCGTTGTTGTTAAAAAACTGTAGAGTATGTTGTTGTTAAAAACTGTAGAGTATGTTGTTGTTAAAAAACTGTAGAGTATGTTGTTGTTAAAAAAACTGTAGAGTATGTTGTTGTTAAAAAACTGTAGAGTATGTTGTTGTTAAAAAAACTGTAGAGTATGTTGTTGTTAAAAAACTGTAGAGTATGTTGTTGTTAAAAAAACTGTAGAGTATGTTGTTAAAAAAACTGTAGAGTATGTTGTTGTTAAAAACTGTAGAGTATGTTGTTGTTAAAAAACTGTAGAGTATGTTGTTGTTAAAAAACTGTAGAGTATGTTGTTGTTAAAAAAACTGTAGAGTATGTTGTTGTTAAAAAAACTGTAGAGTATGTTGTTGTTAAAAAACTGTAGAGTATGTGCAAAATCAACTTTTTCATGTTAACATATTTATTGCCTGCATGCTTGTTTTCTTTAAATTTTATCCGTACTCAAAATGTAAAAAAAAAGAAAAGAAACATACATACATGATATATATACATAGATTATACAGCATAATCGTGTTAACACACTGGTTCTCACTGGATCACCGAAGTATGGTAACGTTGAATCTGGTCAGTACTAAATGGGTGACCATTTGGGACTTTCAGGTGCTGTATGTGCTCTCCGCTTATCTCGGCATTGTTTCCAGTCATCCTGGACTTCTTGCCACTGGACTCAAGCGGTGCCGATTCAGGAGAGGTGTGGTTAAGGTTAGGGTTAGGGTTAGTAATCAAGTAAAAAACAGTAAAAACAACAAACTTGTTATAGATAAAACATTGAAAACATACTGATATGCAGTAGAAAGCAGTTTAGTTCGTAAATCACGAGTGAAATGAGTTCATTCTTAACGACATATTGAAATTCATATATTGTCGTTTATTGACTGTGCAGTCCGGAATTTATATACGACATAATCACGTTTGGCACACCGGTTCCCGTCAAATCAACCAAGTTAAGCAACGATGATCCTGGCCAGTATCAGATGGGTGACTGTTTGGGACGTGCAAGTGATGTATGTTCTCTCCGCTTATCTCGGCATTGCTTCCAGTCGTCCTAGACTTCTCCTTGCCACTGGACTCAAACAGTGCCGATTCAGGAGATGTGTGGTTGGGGATTGCGCAACCCTTGCCTCACAATTACACGCGCAGCTGCCTCTACAAGGGGTATCCTTTGTGTTTCAAGACTAAACGGAGGCATTGCCATACATAATGTGTGTTTGCATATATCAGATTTATAAATAAAATGTAGTGAGATATAGAAATTTAAAAGATATGCATTTAAATAAAATACTGAAAAAGTATTATTTTTATCTTTTGGAATCCTTTCGCACAGCGGACAATGACGTTGAGCTTCCATGGTTTCAGGTGAGCATTGCCTGAAGTTTGTGGTTTAAATCCTACCCAAGCAGGCCAGAGGATTAGTTTGCTAAAACGTGGTGAGACGACAACAACTATGGAAGGCAGTAATTACTGAAGATATAGTTGCAAGACTGAGAATTCCTATCCCGTCACAGAAGAAGGCCAGAGGAGGAGTTGGCTGAAACGTGGTGAAACAACAACAACTATGAAGATAAGGATAACAGTCCGCAAAAAGAATGACTACACTGCCAAAGTAATTAAATTATGGAAAGTCATTTTCATTGATTTTCCTCCATGGCCAAGCAGTCACAACAATGAAAGTAAGAAAGTAGATTTATTGTTTGTAGTTGAAATGATTAAGCAATCATAGAAAGCTTTTGTCGCAGTGATACAATTAATTGTGCAACAAAACCTATTATCTGATTGATAATAGATCAGCCTGTTTTAAGCACTTTGCTTAATTGATTAACAGTATTTACCAGATTATGTAATAATTAACTGCTTGTCCTTTACAGCATGCTCATATCTTCCCAGCGATTTTCCAATATTTCTTTTATTCTGACCATATCATTTTATAAGTTAAATCTTTTTTTTACGTGATTTCATTTTTATAATGTTTTTAGAACACAACAATTTAAAGAGAAATATGCTACTGCAAGTGATCATGACTAAAGATTATTTTCAATAACAAAATTCTTAAATATAGTTTTATAACATTCAGATGTTTTAACATTATGTATAAATAAAACATTATATATATATATATGGTATAATTATGTTGACACACCGGTTCCCACTGGATTACCAAAGTTAAGCGACTTTGAATCTGGTTAGTACTAAATAGCTGACCAGTTGGGACTTCCAGGTGCTTTATGTGCTCTCCGCTTATCTCGGCATTATCTCCACTCGACCTGGACTTCTCCTTGCAACTGGACTCAAACAGTGCCGATTCAGGAAAGGTGTGGTTGGAAATTGTTCAACTCTTGCCTCACATTACATTTCTATATCTTACTACATTTCAATTATAAATCTGATACACGCAAACACATATTATGTATGTTGATGCCTCCGTTCAGTCTTAAAAGACAAAAAATTATGTAATAAATTATGAAAATCATGTATTAATAACTATAAAAAAAAAAACATAATTTCAGTGCATATTGATCATTTTATATATGAGAGACTAAGATAAAGCGTCCTTTCATTTTATAGACCAACGGTTCAAGCCTTAATATCTATTGCAAAAATGTCAGTATAGTGATGATGTGACTTTTAACTTAACCGTGTGTGTGTGTGTGTGTGTGTGTGTGTGTGTGTGTGTGTGTGTGTGTATTGTGTATCTTTTATGATTTAAATTATCTTCATATCATATTCCACATATTCCAAATAAAGAGTATGCACAAACGTATTAAATTTGTTTACAGCTGTTTCAGGGTTCTATTTATTTTAAGTTTTATAATGCAACATAAACCTTTAACAAACATCGAATCTCAACAAAAGATCATCTTGTATGTAACCAGATAAAAACACAATAATGTCTGTAACATTTGATAACTCAGAAATTTCACATCTCAAAAAACAAAAAATGTGTAACAATCTAATCACTTTTTTTTTTTACTAGTGCCAAGAATAATCTTACTGCCTTTTATAGGTAATGTTTTTATATAAATAATTATGTTCTTTAGTCACTGAAAAAAATCAAAAGTATTGAACATGTCCTTTCTCTACAGATAAGTAAAAGGATATATAAATCGGTATCTGAGCAGATCTTAATCACTAAAAGAGTCTACTTCGATTAAGGTTCATTTATTAAATAATTCATATTATTTGCAACAAAATAATTCATATTATCTGCATTAAAAATATTTTGAGATTCATCTGACAGCAACATTTAATGTATATGCATAAATAAATAATAGAAAAATCTTATTTTTGAAAATTTATTCAAATTTAAAAAAAAACAAACATTATAAACCTGTAAGGAAGGTATACAAAATTTTAATTATCCGACAATGAGTACAAATAAACAAGACAGACCTTATTCCGTGGAATTTCGAAAAATGCAATTCTCATCTGAGGAAAAAAGTTTGCAAAATATACAATAAATTTTGCAGGTTAATGCATTAAAAGAAACTACAAATATGAAATCAATCCTATTTGTACCAAAAAAGTTATTAAACAGTTATTGACAGTTTATAGGGATTCAAAGAAATTAAGAAAGTAGGAAACGGAAAAAACTGAGTAAAAGGATATAGTAAACAATATATTAAAATCCATTATACATACATATATATATATATATATATATATATATGATATAATCATGTTGACACACCGGTTCCCACTGGATCACCAAAGTTTAGCAACATTGAATCTGGTTAGTACTAAATAGGCGACCATTTGGGACTTCCAGTTGCTGTATGTGCTCTCCGCTTATTTCGGCATTATCTCCACTCGACCTGGACTTCTCCTTGCAACTGGACTCAAACAGTGCCGATTCAGGAGAGGTGTGGTTGGAGATTGTTCAACTCTTGCCTCACAGTTACATGCACAGCTGTCCCTACATGGGGCATCCTTTGTCTTTTGAGACATGACGGAGGCATCGGATATATATATATATATTTTTTTTTACATAGGCATCACCACTTATCAAGGCCAAGAGGCCACTCGAAGATAAGGGTTAAAGAGTGTACAGTAGAAATTGGACAATATAGTAATCGTTAGTAATGGAAATTCAGTAAATTTGTTAACTTATATGGAAGGGCTCATCAAAAACTTGTTTATGTTAGACTTGAAGACAACCATATTGTAGTCAGCTGGAAAGCAGGAAAACGGAAGACAATTCCACATGCATGCAGTTCTAAGAAAGAAGCTTTGCTCATGGAATCTTCATTTAGGTTTACGCACAGATAAAGAGTGGGGGAAATTAGTGATAGTGTTTTCTGCTAGACGGGTGTTTTTTGTGAAAGTTTGGCGAGGGGTGACCATAGATTGGAGCTCAGCCGAGCACTTGCCATGAAAATAACGATAAAGCAGAGACAAACTGGCAACATTTCTTCTGTGAGAAAGAGGTTGCAGGGAAGAGAAAAGTACATCCCCTATGAAGTTACAAAGTCTATTTTGAACTCTATCAAGGCAGGATAAGTCCTTTCTAGCAGCTCCTGTCCAATGTGGCAACAGTATTCCATCCTAGGACGTACCTGGCTCTAGAGAATTGCATCAGCAGTGAGATATCTGCTGGATCGATAGAAGGATCCCACCATTTTTCCAGCGGCCTTAGCAACGGATTTAATGTATGTGTTCCATTTAAGATCAGGAGTAAAGGTCAAGCCCAGAAGCTTGTCAAAAGATGAGGCCTCCCCAAGACGAGAGCCATTCATTTCAATTGATGCCAGATGGGGATCAGAGCGTTGATGATGTAAAGATAAAAGCTTGGTTTTAGATGCATTAAAAGTAACAAACCACCTCTTTCCCCATTGAACCACATGCTCAAGATCAGAGGAAAGAGACTCAGAGAGAACTTGGTCGTTTACAATCTTAGATGCGCTACCATAGATAGTAGTATCATCAGCATAGATGTCTACGAATGATGTAGGATGTGATTTGGAAGATCATTAATGTAGATCAGGAAAAGAGTTGGGCCCAAGATGGACCCCTGAGGGTCTCCAGCATTAATACTGAGAGCTCCTGATTTCTGCCCATCAACCACTACTTTTATGAGCCTATTAGAGAGAAATGATTTAATAATTGAGAAGACATTTTCAGCTATACCGTACCTGGAGATCTTGTGAAGTAAACTTTTATGCCATACTCTATCAAAGGCCTTTGATATGTCAAGAGTAATTGCCCTAGAAAGGTAGCCTCCGTCAAGAGATTCGCTAATCCTATGAGATTATAACTGTAAGCACATCTGCTGTAGATCTAGCAGAACGGAAACCATATTGCGTGTCACTAAGAAGCTTATTTTTGCCGAGATGGTTGATTAGTTTTTATTAATTCATCTGAGAGTTCAAATATCAATAATGGCATAGTTATATAATATAAACTATTTTTAAAAATCCTTAAATGCAAATTAAAGAGTAATAAGCAATGATTATTTTCTATAAATACAAATTAGAAATTCTTTTATAAATCATATGAAAAAAATATTTAAAATACAAGTATTTTCCTCGTCTTTAAATTCTTAACAATTTAATTTATTATGTATGGTAAATGAAACAAAGTTAAAAAACTATATAGTATAAATACCGTTAGTAAATTTAAGTCAACATACATTTTAATTTCCTACTGTTCATTTAAAAACATCTTTTTTAACTGAATAAACAGTTAAAAATACTTTTTTAAGTAAAATATGCCGGAAGCTTTTCATCAAAGCTAGTATTACACATGATATGATGAAAATAATCTTGTATTTTAGTTAGAAAGTTGAAGTGAGTGCAGTCATTTCTGAGCAAGTGGTTACAATAGATGAAGGAAGAAAAAAAACCTTTCCTTTAGAAAATGTCAGGTTTTCACTTTAAATATTTATGCACCCAAAATTTATTGCTTTTTGGACTTAAAACATTTTTAACAGGCATTATAAAAAAAAAATATTTTTTATTCATAAAAATGTTCTTTTCTGTTGAGTTATGGTTATTAAGTATTTGCATTGTTAATATCTTTTCAAAGGAGAAATGATCAATACATATAAATCTATGTATTCACTAAATAATAACGCAAAAGCTCAAATGTCATAAAGAAAGAGTAGGAAGGAAGAAAATTTATGAAAAGACAGGTGAAAAAGAATTAATAGAAAAACAGAAGTGAAAAACACTAATGTATGTGATGTAATAAAAAAAGAAAAAAAAAGAGAGAAACCCAGGATGAAGAAGGCAAAGTAATTTAATTAAAAATGACTACATAAATCTGAAAGGAAAATAAAACGTAAAAAAGAATAAAGTGATATAAACGAGACAAATTAAGTGGAAGAAAAAAGAGGAAAAGACAAAAAAAAAAGAGAAAGAAACAAAACCAATAGAATGAAAGAATAAAAAAGAAAAAGGAAAACATGTGAAGTAAAAACATAAACAAGTGAAAATAGAAGAATAAAAAAATAGGAAAATAATCAATAAAAAGGAAAAAAAAAACTTGCAAAGCGAAAAGGATAGAAAGAGACATTTGTAGGCACATTTCCATATTCTCCACAATAGGTCTCTGAGTGCAATAATGGAAGAGCAGTTGACTGTTTTTGCTGCAATTACTTGTCAGCATATTCGAAAATAAGAGATAAATCAGATATGAAGTGCCCGCACACATAAAGAACGTTGGGACAACCAGTTGAATATGTTGGCCCAGCTCATAAACTATGGCCATTACAACTGTGGATAGCACCAGGTCTCTGGGTGTTTGTACAGCAAGCCATGGCCAGGTATCTGCGTTCACTCTGTCAAGTCGACACTTATTTATGACAATATTGCCAAATAAACAATGCAAACCTCTGCACCATTCTTGTCAAGACCCTGAACTTCCCTTCATTTATCCCTATCCTCGCCCCTATGCTACCCAGGGCCGAAAAACAGAACCAAATTCTTATCATTCTGTAGGATCAGCCTGGGTTTATATTTATGGCTCCTTAGCTCCTAGGCATTTTTTTCCTTTTAACATTGTTTTGTCTTTTTTTATTTTCTGTGGAACTTTTTTCTTATTCCCTTTTTAGCTGATGCTTCAAACCCAATTTTCATTTCAACCTACATGACCGAAATATATTTTTAATGAATATTGAATTTTTATATTAACCTTAGCTGGAGCAATCAAGAAAATCCTTTTTTTTTTTCCTGTGTTCTCAGCTGTAATGATATTAATAATAACCTACTCAATGTATGATTCTCTTATTCAAACATACAACTCGACTTCTTAAATCTAGTATTTCTTGTGATAATTTTGTAGACAATAGTTGTATTCCTCCTTAAAAATATTTTTTGTTTCCTCAACTTTGACATTCTTCTAGTCAGTATCTTTCTATCTACATTAATTAGTAAAATATAATAATACCAAATTGTGAAATAAGCATTGAATTATTAAGTGAGAACTATAAATAACGTATCTTACCATCACAGGGAATGATTTTCATAACCAGAGATAAAATGCTGCAAAATTTGTTGGCTTAAAAACAACTCATAATACATCCACTTAAAGATCTGTGCATGCAGATTAAACAAAATAAGAAGCATTTAACTTTTCCAGTCATAGAACAGACTTTTATTAATTCATTCAGGCAGAACAAAAACATGTACATTATAGTGAACCATCACATATGAATTATATTAACAAAGACGTTCCAATAAATACAAGTCAGTAGTACTAAACTACGTTTGTATGTATGTATGTATGTATGTATGTATGTATGTATGTCTTTTTTTTTCATTAGTCTCAACCAAACTTTTTATTTAAAAAAAAAAGTGCAAGCTTCTTTAATACATGACAGTTGGATTGTTTTTACGTTTGATTCGGTCGTCGATTTTATTTGTGAAATAATGTGTGAAATTGTCCACATCATCATCATTTTCTACTGCAAAAGTGCTAGTCTTATAGACAAACTTTTTTGTAAAAATAAGAACAAGATGTAAATCCGTGCCTTTTTTTTGTCAATCTCATTTAATGGTGCCCATCACCATCATCATCGTCCTGATCATTGAGTATTTAAGACTTTTGGAATGTTCCTTCATGTGTATTATGTGTACGTATGCATGTGTATGTGTATGTATATGCGTATATGTGTGCTTCTACGTGTGTATGTTTGCATGTTTGTGTACATGCATATGTATGTTGGCATACATCTGTATATATGCATGTGTTTGTGGGATGGAGAGGGCTCCCGTAAGCCATGGTGGAGGCCACCCCTCTAGGAGAAGCAAATCTCTGATTAAAAAAAAACGCAAAGCGGGAGACCAGTACCCGCATTAAGCTGGCCTGCAGTTTGACATGTTGCTGGCTATCTTGCTCTTGCTTGTTGCTGGATGTCAACATTTTGAACAGAGAGAGAGAGAGAGAGAGAGAGAGAGAGAGAGAGAGAGAGAGAGAGAGAGAGAGAGAGAGATTTAGCTGTCGTATGAAGCTAAAACTCTGTAACATTATCTTTGTATAAATACTCCCTCAAGCATTTGTCTATAAAAAAAGAAAAAGAAAAAAAGTCCTGTGGTGATAAAAAAGCTGTGACGTGTATAGGCCTGAAATGCTGGATGCATGTAACAATTGATCTGCCATCATTATATGTATCTATGTATATGTGTATGTATATTTATATATGTACATGTATGTGCATATGTATTTATATGTGTATATGCATGTATATGTGTGTATATATGTTTGTGTGTGTATGTATATACATTTATATATGTTTGTATGCATGTATGTGTATATATGCATATCTGTGTTTATGTGTATGTATGTATATGTATATGTGTATATGTGCATGTATGTGTGTATGTGTATGAATGCATATATATATGTATGTGTATGTATATGTAGGTAAGTGTATGTATATATGTGTGCGTATGTTTATGTGTAAGTATATGTGTGTATGTAGTTGCATATGTGTGTGTATATGTGGATGTATATGTATGTATGTATGTGGGTATGTATATGTATGTATGTGTATTATGCATTGTGTATTATATAGGTATATATGAGTGTATGTTTATGGATATGTATGTATGTATGCATGTATATATATTTATATGTATGTATGCTAATGACCGTCTTGTGTATGCTTGCACGTGTGTATGTATGTATATGTATGTGTGCGTATCACGTATGTATACATGTATGCATATATGTGTGTGATATGTATGTGTACATATGTATGTGTGCATGCGTGTATATACATGTATGTATACCAATGACCGTCTTCAGTGTCATGTCTGCTTGGGCATGTGAATTCGCCGGCAGGATTAAATGTCATTTTCAGGCTCATGAACTTTCAGTGTCTGAGGGAGTGGCACTCGTCTGACAAGACGTTGCAATCATCATCATGTATGTATATTATATATATATATATATATATATATATCCTCCACAGCCGAACCAATGTCGCAGCCCACAAGAGCCAAGAAAGCCAACAAACCGGAAGTCCTAGACTCAAGTTTAACCCCCATTTGAGCTAATCAGTTAGACACATTCGAGCTCAAGAGTTGAAACTCGAGTCTCTAGCATGCTAGGCGAGCACTCTACCAACCGAGCAAACATGCCACACAGACAAGAATGCCCATCAACCTACGCAGATCAAGCAACCTGTGGCACAGATCCAACAGTGGAAAGAACCTACCTCATATCGAACAAGGGACGAGGTATCAAATCAGCTTTAACCCAAGCCGACGTCTGACCAGTAGGAAAGGACGATGTCACCTCAACAAGCTAACCTAACCAGTAATCAATAGAATGTTCAGAAAGTGTGAGAGAATATATATATATAATTACTTTCTATTATGTTAGTGTGAGAGAATATATATATATAATTACTTTCTATTATGTTAGTGTGAGAGAATATATATATATATAATTATTTTCCACAGCCAAACCCACGTCGCAGCCCACAAGAGCCAAGAAAGCCAACAAACCGGAAGTCCAAGACTCGACTATCGCCCCCATTTGGGATCATCAGTTAGACACATCCGAGCTCAGGATTTGAAAGCCGAGTGTGTGACATGTTTGCTCGGTTGGTA
>NC_136488.1:72432384-72482384 GCF_053919585.1 Euprymna scolopes | reverse complement strand
AATGTTGTGGCTTTTATTTTGCAGTGATTTGCTGTCATCTTGTTCATTTCTTATACGGAAACTTGTCCTATTCTGTTGACTGTAATGACATGGCTGTTTCTTTGATCTCAAAGAAACAAGCCACTCCAGCGGTGAGCGTGGTGCATTTTTCATCATTTGTCTTGCACGCTTTTACTTATGTCATCACTGTCACATCTGTTGTCGAAAATCGCATGGCATTAGGGGTAGGATGCGCTTACGAGTGAAAGAAGAAATAATGGACAAAATAACAAGGGAGACAAAAAAGGGAGAAACTGAAAAGAAACTTGGGCTTAAAGAAGAGAGGGGATGCAGTGAAAGATGTCAGAATAAAAGAAGACAATATAGCGGAGAAGCAGAATAAAAATAAAACAGAAAGCAAAGAAGCAAAATAAGAAAGAATATGTAAAAAAAACAAAAAAAAAACACACACAGAGAAATAAGAGAAACGTTAAATATGTAAAAGAAGAAAGAGAAACAAGATAAGTTCTTTACTGATTTGGCAAATGATAGCTTTGCCATCCATTAATAATCATAACATAACGAGGATAAAGGTTATTATCATTATTGGTAATCATCAGGAAAACAGTGTAGTAATCATTGGTAGTGGGAATTTAGTATAATTTAATTATTTACGGGGATGGCTCAGCAAGAACTTGTTTGCATTGGACTTGAAACAACCATATTTTAGTCAACTGGAAAACAGGCAAGCGAAACAGTGTTCCACAGGCGGGAAATTCTCGGAAAGAAGATTAGTTCATGGAATTCATGTTTAGGTTTAGGCACAGATAGAGAGTGGGGTAAATTGTTGATAGTGGTAGAAGCTAGTCGAGTGTTTTTTGTGAAAATTTGACAAGGCCCGATCATAAATTGGAGCTTAGACGAGCACTTGCCATGAAAATAACGATAGATCAGAGGCTAGTAACGTCTCTTCTGTGGTAAAGAGGTTGCAGAGAAGAAAAGACAGCATCACCCATCAGATTTTGAAGCCAGATTTGAACTCTGTCAAGGCAGGAATGGGGAGATCCGAGCAGCTCTTGCCTAGATGTGGCAAGAGCATTCCATTCTAAGATGTGCTTGGCTCTTATACAGGTAGGGGATTGCATCAGAATTGAGAAGTGAGATATCTACTGGAGTGCATTTTGATGTTTTTTGTTTTAATTTCATACACGGAAGCAATATCTTTGTGAACAAATTCATGAAAACTGCATTTATTATAAAAAAAAGAAAAAGTAAGAAAGAATAACTTTTATATCCATTCACAATAAGTGAAATATTTCTATATGTATATGGTGATTAGTATCTTTTATATTGAATATTATAGATATAAAGAAAACATAAAAACTAGAGAGTAAGATATAAAAATTGTGAATAGAATTGGAATTAACAAGATGTTGGTTTACATTACATTTGGACTCCAGCAAATCAGTACAGTCAGGGAAGCAGGTAGCAGGAAGGGAATTCTAAAGTCTAGCTGTTCGAGGGAGAAACTATTAGAGTAGAAAGCTTTCTTGCATTTAGGGACCTCAACAATGAAGGGGTGTGATTTTGTTGCTAAGCAGGTTTGTTGCAGATGTGTACGTCGAGGGAGCACAAGTGCAATGAGTTCATCAGAGCACAGTCCATTAAAATGCTTGTAAAACAGGCACAGGGATGCAACATTGCAGCGATGGGACAGGGGTTGGAGCCTAGTTGACAAAGTGGAACCTATTAGATTGGAAACCCTTTTATGGAATCTATCCAAGAGGAAGAGACTAATGGTAGATGTGGAAACAATACTCTATGTATGGGTTAATGGTGGGCTTGTAGAGATACAGGATACTCTCAGATATCAGTAGTTTTCTAGCATGATAAATGAAGCCCACCTTTCTTGCAGCAGCCTTTAAAATATCGTCTATGTATTTGTTCCAGTTCATATTTCTTGTGAATGTAAAGCCAACAAGTTTAAAGGAAGAATTCTTGGGTAGGGAGTTATTTATCATGGATATCAGTAGTTGGTTATCATCCATTTACGCCCCCATTCCACTGCAATCTAGAGGTCATTTTCTAAGGATTCAGCTATTGTCTTAGATTTGTGTACATCCGTTCTTCCTTTATGCATGTTATAGAGTGTCGTATTATCAGCAAATATACCAATCTCACACCCAATTGGGGAAGTTATTAATGAATATCAGGAACAACAGTAATCTAAGGATTGACTCCTGAGGCACTGCTTGGATGAAGTCGATCAATGACAATCTGGATGGTCCTATTGTCTAAGAAGGATCTAATTTAGCATTCGTCCAGTTATACCGTATGATTTAATTTTCATTAGCAGCCCTTCATGCCAGACTTTGTTAAAGGTCTTGGATATATTGAGGGCTACAGCCCTGGTTTCACCTGCCTTGTCCAGTGCATGGTATATGCATTCAGAGAGGACTGTTAAAATATCTGCAGTAGAACAACATTATCTAAATCCATACTGTTTGTTAGAGAGAAGATTAGCTTTTGTGAGGTGGTGGACAAGAGCTTGATTGATTAGTGTCAAAGATTTTAGCAACGAGGAAGAGGAGAATGATAGGACGATAATTGAGAGGGTCGGTCTTTTCACCAGAATTCTTGTACACTAGTACCACGGAGGTCATCTTCCAGCTATTAGAGAAGCAGGATTAAGCAAGAAATTTGTTGTAGAATTTGGAAATTATCGGGGCTAGCTCAACCGAGCATTTCTTAATTAGTAGAGCAGTGATGAGATCAGGCCCACACGCCTTGGAGGTATCCAAGTTTTTTATGATATGAGAAGGGGTGATTTTCAGAGCATCAATTGTGGTTTCCATCCACATAGGAAAATTTGGGAGGGAGTTGTTTGTTGGCTCTAAAGTGGAGTTGGAGGCGAATCACCAGGCAAGCAGTTCTGCCTTCTCAGTTGCCATGCATGCAACCTTCTGATTGTTGGATAGTGGGGGAATTACTGATCGCCCTTTATTCACTACACTATTATAAATTTTCCTGAAATCACGAGTTCCTATCTTCTGCGATTCTGTGCGTTCCCTGGTTATTTTAGGCTGCATTTTTTTTACAATGATTTCTAGCATCTATGAATTTTTACCTATTTGTATTTGACTTATGATGCACAAACTGGCAGAATGCATACTATCTTTGTGCAATGGCAGCTGCACAATCTGTAGTGAACCATGGCGGTGAGTAGGGACTTGTGATGATACATCTGTGCGGGGACATATGCTTCAATGCCCGCTTTGCACCAATCAGTTGTCACATTGGCACACTGTTCAGCAGGAAGAGAGAAAATATTGGTCCATGGTGTTAGTTCACTTAGTACTTCTTACAGCATAGGATAAACACATGTTATTGTTCATTGGATGCCATATTGAATAACCACTCAAGACAAAGGACATAATATATAGAAGGCCACCAAGTTCGATAACTCCAACTTTAACACATGGGGCATCTATGATATGTTCTCTGATGGCTTCCCAGTCACCCTTTTTGTCGTTTTGAGCATTAGTTCCTTACCTTGGGGTTGGGATTTAAGTGTGATGTCTTCTGATACCATTAGGTGGTCTGCTTTTCCAAGTAGACTGTGAGCATTAGTCACAAAATCCTCAGGTACTGTGGTAAGAAATAGGTCTAGAAGTGGTAGTTGGGAACATGTCTGTATGTGTGAAAGTATGGGCTATAGAGACGCTGTAAGTACAGTGTTCAGCTGCATCTGTGCAACCTGAGAAACCAAGCCATATTTTATGGTGGACATCAAAGTCGCCAAACACAGGTATTTGGGCGTTATTATCTAAGAAGATTGCTAAATCTATACGATCTGTTATAATCGATTAGGGTAAAGAGCTTACTTGAGGGAGAACGGTAGAGAAAATATAAGTAGGAGTTGCATGGTGTTGTCTTTTAAGTGCTATATTCAGGTGTTTTTGGTCCGAACAGAGTTTCAAGCTTCTATTTTTTTTTTTTTTGCAAGGTGCCTTCAATAAGTTTCCAGACTTTTTTGTATGAGCACTTTTACTGATAGCACACATATGAAACTCTAGCACTTTTATTGATAGCACACATATGAAACTCTAGCACTTTTACTGATAGCACACATATGAAACTCTAGCACTTTTACTGATAGCACACATATGAAACTCTAGCACTTTTACTGATAGCACACATATGAAACTCTAGCACTTTTACTGATAGCACACATATGAAACTCTAGTACTTTTACTGATAGCACACATATAAAACTCTAGCACTTTTACTGATAGCACACATATAAAACTCTAGCACTTTTACTGATAGCACACATATAAAACTCTAGCACTTTTACTGATAGCACACATATAAAACTCTAGCACTTTTACTGATAGCACACATATGAAACTCTAGCACTTTTACTGATAGCACACATATGAAACTCTAGCACTTTTACTGATAGCACACATATGAAATTCTAGTACTTTTACTGATAGCACACATATGAAACTCTAGTACTTTTACTGATAGCACACATATGAAACTCTAGCACTTTTACTGATAGCACACATATGAAACTCTAGTACTTTTACTGATAGCACACATATGAAACTCTAGTACTTTTACTGATAGCACACATATGAAACTCTAGTACTTTTACTGATAGCACACATATGAAACTCTAGTACTTTTACTGATAGCACACATATGAAACTCTAGCACTTTTACTGATAGCACACATATGAAACTCTAGTACTTTTACTGATAGCACACATATGAAACTCTAGTACTTTTACTGATAGCACACATATGAAACTCTAGCACTTTTACTGATAGCACACATATGAAACTCTAGCACTTTTACTGATAGCACACATATGAAACTCTAGTACTTTTACTGATAGCACACATATAAAACTCTAGCACTTTTACTGATAGCACACATATGAAACTCTAGCACTTTTACTGATAGCACACATATGAAACTCTAGCACTTTTACTGATAGCACACATATGAAATTCTAGTACTTTTACTGATAGCACACATATGAAACTCTAGTACTTTTACTGATAGCACACATATGAAACTCTAGCACTTTTACTGATAGCACACATATGAAACTCTAGTACTTTTACTGATAGCACACATATGAAATTCTAGTACTTTTACTGATAGCACACATATGAAACTCTAGTACTTTTACTGATAGCACACATATGAAACTCTAGCACTTTTACTGATAGCACACATATGAAACTCTAGTACTTTTACTGATAGCACACATATGAAACTCTAGTACTTTTACTGATAGCACACATATGAAACTCTAGTACTTTTACTGATAGCACACATATGAAACTCTAGTACTTTTACTGATAGCACACATATGAAACTCTAGTACCCTTTAAAGTAATCTTCTCCAGCTGCAATGCATTGTACTGTTCCAACAACTTCTGGAAAGCTCCATGGAAGTTCTTTTTTGTGAGCATGTCAAGGACTCTCATCTCCTCAATTGTCTCATAGCAACAGTCTATAGTGTTTTCCTTGAGCTTAGGGAATAACCAAAAGTCACAAGGAACAATGTCTGGACTATAGAGAGTATGAGGAACTGTATTGATGCCAATCTTCGTCATGACGTCTTTCTTTCTGATCTTCTCTGAGCACCCTTGGGACAAACTTTGCGCAAATCTTCTGCATCTTCATTCCCTCGCAAATAATTATGTGTACAGTCCCCACACTGACATCAAACTGTGCACTTATTGTCTCTATAGACAGAGGACGATCCTTATCTATGAAATTCTTTATTTGGTCAATCAACTTTGGTGTTCTGACTTCCTTACTCCTTCCACACCTCTCATCTTCTCTCACAGGCTCCTTGCCTTCCTTGAATCTCTTATGCCACTCAAAAACTGATACTCCATTAATGCAAGATGATTTGAGAGCAGTCAAGCATTCGATACGTTTCTGTGATATTTTTCATAACTTTAAAACAAAATTTTATTGCATGTTGTTCTTCTAAAATGTCCTCACGTGCAGATTGCATTTTTGAAATTCACTAGCTGTCACAATCAGGCTTTAATAGGATGTATTCCAATTCCTGCTGTAGTTTATTTGAGCCTGAAATCCTAAAAATAGGTCAGTCATCTCATAAGATAACAATAACATACTGACTTTTCAAGAGTTTACAACAATTTTAAATGCCTGGACAATAAAAGTCTGGAAACTTTATTATTATCTATTAGTAATAGAGAATGTCTTAATGCTGTTAAATGTTGTTTTTGACTTTTACACTAGAGCTTGAATATTATATAGTATACAGGATGGAACTATAAAATTGTTGCACTAGAAAAGACAACAGTATTCCATTTCCGTTTGATGAAAACCGTTTTTTTTTTGTTTTTGCAGATCATCTACTAGTTGGCCAGTTGTGTACAAATCCCAAGAGCGATAGGAGCCTTCTATCATGTCTGAAAGTGACACAATATTCAATGAGCGAGATCAGAGATGCGCCACTGTACAACTCATGCTCTCCACTGATCCACGTAATGACAACAGAGCCATTGTCAGCACCTTCAAAATGCATCGCTGGATTGCCACGAATAGCAGGGATGTGGTCAGGGTAACAAAAAAAAAAGTTTCTGGCCACGGTTAGGGTCTTTGGTGTGGTTTCACGTGAGGGTAACATCATGCCACCTCATATCTTCGAAGTTGACTTGAAAGTCAACACCAAAGTATACCTGGATATGCTGAAGAGTGTGGTGATCCCTTGGTGTAATTAGGTGGCTGTTGATAGACTCTGCATTGTAGCAGCAGGACTCTGTGCTGGCCCACAAGTCTAAAGAGACCCAGGCTTTACTTCAGAAGGAGTGCTATGACTTCGTAACCTTCTCTCACTGTCTTCCCTTCTCCCCCGACCAGAACCCATTCGACTACTTCGTTTGCTCATACATCAAAAACATCAACAACATGATCTTCCACAACACCAAAGTCAACCTGATCGATGCCATCCACCGAGTATTCACCAAGCTACCACTGGCACTTGTAGAAAAGGCATGCTCCCAGATCTGGACCCATATCGAGGCGGTGATTGAGGCTGAAGGTGGCTACATTGAATAGATGTCAGCTCTACTACATAATAAAGTTACTTGAATTGATTTTTTCAATAAAAAATTTTTAAAATAGAGCTGTAGTGTTGTTTTATTTATGGCGACAACTTTATCGTTCTACCCTGTATTAGTTCGGGTAGGTTGCCTTTTCTAGTTGGCTCCTTCTATATTGCTTGACATTGTTTCTTTTTCTCTCTCTGCTTCGTGACCTAGACATAATTTTTATTTATTGTTTGATAAACAAACTGTTGCTCAGTGACTTTTTTACATACGTCACACTTTGATCAAAATACTAAACAAACTTCAAGACAAAAAGCATGGCAATGGCTTGATATGGTGTTCTTATTGCTTGTATATTGCTGTTTCGATTCTCAGTATCATTCAATATGATCCTAAGTTGTTCTAAGTGAGTGTTAGAAGTTTCATACATTTTACCAATGTTATGAGTTTCTTCCAGAGTTAAGGTGTTATCTTTCTGGAAATCTGTAATTGGCAAGATCAAGAGACCACAACAAAGATATACTATAATATATTTAAATGCTCAATTGGGGAGAGGAAAATAATGTTCTCAATTTCTTTATGAACTCATTGTTTTCAGAAATCATGAGGCCTCTTGATTTCTGAAAACCTCGAGTAAAGTAAAATGAAACAAAAATAGTTTTCATTATTGTTGGATTATAATAAGGAAAATAACTCAGGTCTTAGTATCATAACTTTGTATCCAGTGTACCCTGTAAAATAACAGAAGACAAAAAAAGGGTGACATTTTAGTCTGAATTTTGTAATGATGTTAGCATTTAAATTATTAATACTGGTATACTATGTATTCATTTCTCTTTTTATAGACATGGTGTCCCACACCCAAAAAATGGAAATTTATCACAATTAATTTACACATATGTAATTGTTGGAAGTAGAAAACAGTTATCAATAACAGAAGTATTGTTAAAACAGATACAACATAAATATTAGTTAGATTGTGCTTTCTGTGAGCAGGCGCTCAACGATATAGACGGTTCAACCAACTTTTAGCCGCCCTTTAAATGATCTCAAACAAGAGATTATTATAAGCTTCCACTAATAAAGTTTTATGAGTGTATGTATATGTCCTCTGTCTCTTTTGTAAGTGAAGTTGATGCTTTTATATCATGGAACATTTGTACACAACATTAATTAAGAGAAAAAGGTTGATATGTTGTAAAATCAAACAACCAAACAATTAATATTTCTGCTACTTCTCGGTTGATATGCTTTTCAGCCTTCTTCCGATATGTTGTTCATTTACGGTGATGTTTTTCCCATATTAAAATAAAATTGTTGATGTTTTTTTTACATATTTAAATCTAATGAAAAGGGGACAGTAATGTTCATTTTTAAATTAATGAAGACTCTTGCATAGTGTGATATAAGCAGCCACTTGGGGCATGACATGATATGACTTTCTCATAAATGATTGCATATAGACTTATTTTGTAAATAAACAATACACTTGAAGATAGTTGGATAACATATACCAAGCTTGTTCCAAAAATAAAGCTTCCTATTTTTGTAACTCAAAAAGTTGAAGAGCTACGAAGATAGAAGTTGTATCATTAAAACGAGTTACCTTTTGTTCTTAAGAATTTATTTTTCTACGTAGTCACCCTATTCTCAATGCACTTTTGCCAGGAATTCAATGATGCATCTCTACTTATGATATATGTAAGTTGCTTTCTTAGAGTCTTATACCGTCAGTACTTGCAACAGAGAAATGAAAATTTCAGGTCATGAATACATAACAATGCAATCTGCAATTCACTCTGCTCCATTAGGATGGAATTAAAAAATAGGAGGTATTACTTTTGGAATGTCTCCCCTGTCAAAACATAGCAGCAGTAAAAATATCAACATTGATGAGAACAATAGCCTAAAGAAAAACGCTGTAAACAATTATAATTCTTTAAATCAATTAAAGAGTTGTCTTCACATGTCTTATAAGAAGTTTTGTTTAATTAGAAATGATGCCTAAAAAAACAACATTACGCCATCATCATCAAATTTAGTTTAACGTCTTTTACATGCTCGCATGTGTTGAATGGCTTTTATAAATTAACTATCAAACTAACCTATCTCTGACCGAGTCTTTATTTATCTCTCTTTCTCTCTCAGCTTCATCCTTATCACTTTCATTTTTTTTTTTTCATTTATTTTACCTTGAAAATTGATACTGCTATCTCAACTCTTCTGCGTTTACTGACCCACATCAATTCTTTCAACACGACCAACAAAGTCTCTTGTTATGTATACATCTCCCTTCCTCTGTGCAGATATAATCTTTGATCCCATTACAGATCTGTCGTATTATTCTTATATCATTTCTCCCCAAGCAACGCATGTCCTCAACCCTCACTTTCAGACATCATCATCACACTGTGAACACATAATAAACTCTTCTCTTCATTGGCAGCAGTAACGCGCTGCTAGTTAGTATAGAAAAAGTTGCCTGAACTTATTCCATCCACTCCTAAAGCTTGTAACCCCACTAGCACTAGCTCCTCCCTGTACTCCAATGGTATTACCAAGATAAACAAGTTTCTGAATAACCTCAATAGCCTCACCTTCCAAATACACTTTCTTCACATTTGAGTAATAATCCATATCCATTGTCTTATATTTCTTTGTACAGAAACTACTTATTCTCTATACATAATTGCACTAAATTTCCTTTGTAGCCAATGCTTATACGTATCACAAAAAATGAGTTGCATCGTCCATAAGGTTACAAATGGACAGTGACCAAAACAAAAGAAAATAAAGGTACATAAACTTTTGGTGACAACAAATGAATTAGCACCAAGAATGAATAAGAATGGACCCTCATCAAAGATAACTGTTAATCTAATAGCTTCTTGCTGGTACTGTTTCAGTGTTTCAGTGAGCAAATAGTTATTGAAAAGTGACTAATGCAAATACTTTTTAAATGTATACATTTTGTAATCTACATTAACATTCAAGGAACAAAAAAAAAAAATGACTAGAAATACAAGACCCGAATATAAGAAAAACGGATATAAGAGAGATTTCCTCTGGTCCCAGATTAGAGCCTGTGTTAATGTACAGTGTAACCTGGATATAAATGTAACCCGGATGTAAGAGAGCTGTAGGAACTGGAGAGGAAGTATCTTATATCCGGGTTACACTGTAATTTTTTGTTGATTGGTTGGTTGGTTGTTTTTGTTTTACGGCATATCAACCCTTTTCGGGTTATTTAATGCCGAATCCAAAGATTTTGAAGAAAATTTTTTTTTATAGAATATATTTGTTGTTTTCACGTCGGTTTCTATTCAACCCATAGTTGGGACCCTAACAGGTACTATCACTCCGGGTCAGAGTAGACCTGGGAGCAATGGTAATTAAAGGGTGGCTCCACACTCCCCAAAGCCCACAAGCTGGGGCCTCACCACTGGATATAGTTTAAGGTCATATCCAGGACCCCCATTGAGGGACTTTTACCCTCTGCAGGGGGGCAGTCAGCGTATTCTAATGCCCCACCGACAGGGCCAATTTTTTGTTGAAATATAAAGATTTTTGTTTGATTCATAAATAAAAAAAAACACAAAATTGGTTATTGAAAAGTGACTAATCCAAATACTTTTTAGATCTATATATTTTGTTAGAACAACAAGACATAACGGGAACAACAGTATAACGAGAAATCTTTTTTAAAATATAGATTTTTGTTTAATTTATAAATAAAAAGGCACAAAATTTTAGATTAAATTTATTGAGAGATGAGTTATGCTTACAATTCTTTTCTGAGAAAACTTTTATGTTAATTTAAAGATGAATTGATTACTAAATTATAGTTCATTCAGTTTAAAACAGTTTATAGTTCTTATGCACTTTGTGTTTATCCACAAGTAATGGCTATGTGTGTACTATTTATTGTTGTCGAGTTCATTCACCGTTTAGTTTTTTTGTATAAGTCTCTGTTGCATAATGTATTTATTATTTTATATACGAGATTTGAGATTATTACTATGAATTATATAATTTATTCTTCCTTAATAATTGCCTGCAATGTACAGCCTGAGTAACATTGTTATTCTACAAAACAAGATATTCTTCTTTAAAAATATTTGTGACAAATTATTAAAAGCATCGTTGTCTTATCATAAGGTTTTATTTAAATACATTTAACATGCTTTCATCGACATTATAAATATTTGGAGTGCACGTTTAAATTCTATTGTAAACTAGTAGGGGCGGTGTCCCGGAGTTGTCCGGGATAGAATATAAAACATGATTCAACTACAAAAAATATCTTTAATATAATTAAGGTTTTAGAGTGGGGGATTACAGTGTGTTAATTATTTTTTTAGAGGCAGAAGGCAAGGGTTAGTTTTTGTTTGTTCTACACGTTACGAATAGAACTAAACCGATTTTACAAACTAAATTAAAACTTCGTATAGGGTTAGGTTAGAGTTAGTTTTTGGTTATATTAGGGTTAGTTTAATTTTTTGTTATTTTAGAGTACAAATGAAAAAAAAAAGAAATAGTTTGGTTTGTAATATGTAGTTTGTTTGGTTAATTCGTTCGTAGTCGTTGTCATCATTTGAAGGATATTTTTAAAGAAATTTCTGTACACAATATCGTTTTATTTAATACAAATTTTGTGATAAGCAAACTCTTGACAGAGTGTATTCAGAAGGAGGATCACTTGCAATTTTTTGTAGGATTCAAGAAAAATTCTAATTCTAAGATTATTGCTATGCATATCGAGCATGCAGTAAACAGGAAATATTTATATCATTCTGTTGCATTGTGTTTTCGCAGAGAGATACGGGAATTTTCAGAACAGACTTCATACATTTATGAAAGTTTTAATTCAAGATAATCACGTAAATTTTATATGACTATGGTTATTTGATCTTTTAAAGTAAGTTGTTCATCAAATCCTACAAAAAATATTGTGTCTAGTTGATTAATTAAAGGACACAATTTTCAGAATATTTTCGTTTCGTTTATAAATGTTTGAATGGTATTTATTATGAACTTCTTTGAAAAAAAATTAAAAAAAAGATCACGAGTGATGAGATGTAGAGGTATCGTATTACTCTAAAGTTGATTATATAAACTGAAAACATCCGTCATTACTTATCATTCTAAAGGATATTAAATTCGGCTAAGATATTAATGACAGCTTTGCTTTGAGATGCAAAAGATGTGTTGCCATGGTTAAATAAGATAATGAGAGAAAGAGGGAGATGTTACTTAATTCCCACTCAAACAAGCTGACAAAAAATTAATTACAATTTTATAAATTAGAACGATTTTCTATTTTTACCATATTGCAGCAATATGGGCTTTCGTAGGTTGAATAGCCAACATTGCCGACCGATGCTGAGCTCATGTGGAAACTTCAAATTGCGAAATACAGATACAGGAACGAAATGCGTTTTAATGGGGTTTTTTTTATGCAAAATTAAAAAAAAAGAAAAAAAAAAGAAAGAAATAATTCCGACATTTTTTGCGTCTTCTCTTTTTCAAACAGTGTTTTACCACAAACTTTTGAAAGTGATTCGTTTATTTCATTTTTCCGATAATTTATTACCTAAATCTTGGGGGGGGGGAGCGTCTTTTCTTTTTTCGACAATTTATTACATAAATCTTTCAAAAAAGATTCGTTCATTTAAATATTTTAATTTAATTTATTTTAATTATTTTTAATTACATGTCATATACTTTATTTCATGTATTGTATTATTATAACGCATTTCGTTCCTATATCCACGTTTCGCAGTTTTAAATTTTCATGTTACGTCAGCAGCGGTCGGACACGTTGCCTAATTAACGTACGAAAGCCCATATTGCCACATATTGTCTTGATTTAAATTCTAAACGGTTTAAATTGATCAATGAAGAGTGTGTGGTCGATTGGAAAGGTTTTGTCTTGCCCCATTTCAAACACTCTTAAAAACGGCAAGTGTATTTCCTGATAAAATCTTAAGAGATCTTATCAAAAAGTGGATTAGAACTATTTTGCAGCAACCTGGTGAGCTGATGGTTAATTCAACAATTTGTCAAAATGTTTCAGCTCATCCCAGTGTATGACATAACAAAGAGAAAAAAACAAATGTGAATATTCTCACTATATAAAATATACACTGTTAAAAACGGTAAATTCTGACTTGAATGTATTAATAGCAATTTATTGGTTAAATGATGTATATATATAGTTAATGGAAGATTATAAAAATTTATATGAAATGTAAATGTAATGCAACTAAAATGATTGTGATAGGGATGTTTTGGTTTTAACAGCAGTGTTTGTTGGTGACTGCAAATCAAATGCAAATGTTCACATAAACTAGGGTGTAAAATGGCATATGTTGCATCTCCATTCCGCAGCTGTGTGCACTGGATGTCAATTTAATCATATGAAGTTTCTGCTCCGACTTGATTGGTTAACACAGGTAACAAACAAGTCAGAATGATCCAACGTAGGTTCGTTTTTTTTCTTTTTTTATAACAAGATATATATTAACAGTCAGCAATAGATGTGTGCGTCCACATATACATTTGCATTATATATATATATATATATATATATATATATATATATATATATATATATATAAAGAGCAGTTTGCATATATATATATATATATATATATATATATATATATAGTTTGCATATATATATACATATATATATAGTTTGCATATATATACATATATATATAGTTTGCATATATATATATATATATATATATATATATATAAAGAGCAGTTTGCATTTGCATATATATATATAGTTTGCATATATATATATATATATATATATATATATATATATGCAAACTGCTCTTTTGACACATAATTGCAAAATCACTATTTCTATGTGTGTATGTAATTGTATTCTGTATATATATATATATATATATATATATATATATATATATATATATATATATATATATATATACATTTATTCATGAACGTTCAAACAGTTTTTTAATGTACACATGTATTTACATGTGCTTATTTATTTGGAAAATTTCATATATTTTATATTCCTGCTGCGATGGAGTTTTGCAAATATTGAGTTAGATACACACACATATATACATATACATGTGTGTGAGTGTGTGAGTGTGTGTGTGTGTTCACACACTCCCACATACCAACGCAAACCAATATTTCAAGTCATATGAATGATATATTATGGGTTAAGAAGTGCATAATAAATGATTATGACATGTCTCTGCGGTTAAGGTAGGACTTCTTAGCTTGAGATTGATATTACAAGGATGGAGTGAAACAGTGAGCTATGAAAGTGGAAACATGTTTCCAATAAGCTTGAAAGAAAAAGCGAAATCAAAAGAAAAATTAGTTTGTTTTAAATATTTATTCTTAGTCAAATGCTGTCAGGTTATTTTTTACCTCTAAAGCTAATAGTTTACTCATTTTAATACTTGAGTAACATATTAAATATTTAGCATATTAAAATTTTTCCTGGACGACCATTTTTTTTTTTAACTTGGGAGTCTTCACTTATCCAGGCCACTCGAGGATAAGGGTTAGTGAATGTAATGTGATAGTGGTAATCGTTAATTGTGTAAATTTGGTAAAATTTGATTATTTAGGGGTACGGCTCAACAAAAACTTGTTTACATTGGATTTGAAGGCTACCATGTTGTATTCAACCGGGAAGCAAGCCAGCGTAATAGTGTTCCAAAGGCGGGCAGTTCTGGGAAAGAAGCTTTGTTCATGGAATCTGTGTTTAGATTTAGGCGCAGATAGTGAGTGGGGGAAATCATATATAGTGGTTGTAGCTAGTCGAGTGTTTTTTTGTTAAAGTTTGGCAAGAGGGAGACTTATTTATGGATATTAAATTATAATTGACAATCGTACTCATTTTACCTTTTATTTGATAAAAAAGTGGTATTCATTCAGTGTTGCCCGTTTAGAGATATATTATTGAACGGAAGATTTTGTAGGAAAAGTAATTTCAATATTTTCAAATAACGCCATACTTACACCTTTTGCCTTGAAAGAAACGTTAAAAATAGCATTTCCAATATGAAGTAATAAAGAAACGCGGTAGAGTTGTTAAAAACGAAACCAACTTGTTATTTTGACCATTTCTCTAAAACAGCAAATGGCTTCCACAATTCGAAGCTAATTCCTTTTTCTTTATTTTAACTCTTAAAAATACTAATAAAACTTATTTAAATGGTTAAACCTGTTTTGCATACATTCTCTACAGTAATATTTAAAAAAAAAAATTTTTTTTGTCTTAATACATTTTAAAAAAAAATTTCTTATGCTTATATTACTTGTTTTGATCGGACTATTTTTTCATCTTGAGTGTTATTTGTGCAACGTTTCGGTCGGTGTACCCTCCGACCCTCGTCAGAAAGGTTGGTCTTTTTCTTGAAAAAGAAAGGAAGAAAGTTACTGACTCTATAGATGGTTTCGTATTCTTGGATTATTTTTTCGTTTTTTTGCCGTGGTTTCGTATGTTTATGTTCTAATATATTTCAGATTTTTAAGGTGCATAAAAGATAATTGTTACGAGTGATCCCCAGATGGAATCGAAAGAAAATGTCAATGGTGTTTTTAGGTTCCTTGAAAATTTAACTCCTATTGAAACATATTTTAATGTTTTAATAGTTTACTTCAGAATTTCTATAACATACAGATATTTGATTGTATATAGAGAGAAGATTATAGTAAATCTGCATTCAAATTACAGAAATCATTATTAGATTAAACTAAGAAACAACATTGCTATATATTCTTAAAAGATTTATGTGTAAATTTGTATTTAAAATGTTAAACAAAGCCCTTTTAAATATTTATCATTGTTATTATATATTGTTGGGTCATAAGGATTAACACTATTTATTCCACTTTATTTCTTTCAGAAATTCATGAATTTAAATGTATTAAAGACATTTTTATTGCATAAGTAAAATTAATAGATCTCTTTACTTTAATATTATCCTTAGAGAGAAAGGATCCTAATATGTTTGTAATAATTTATGTATCTACAATGAATAGTATATAGAAATTAGCTAAAATCATTCTCCCCCTTAATGATCACAGTGACATAAAAACAATTAGATAGTGGTTAAAATAATAAGACATAAAAACAATAAGATAGTGTTTCAAAATACTGACATTAAAACAATAAAATAGTGGTTAAAAATAATGAGACATTAAAACAATTATATAGTGTTTCAAAATAATGAGACATTAAAACAATGAAATAGTGGTTCAAAATAATGAGACATAAAAACAATTAGATAGTGGTTCAAAATAATGCGACATTAAAACAATAAAATAGTGGTTCAAAATAATGAGACATTAAAACAATTATATAGTGTTTCAAAATAATGAGCCATTAAAACAATGAAATAGTGGTTCAAAATAATGAGATATAAAAACAATTAGATAGTGTTTCAAAATAATGAGCCATTAAAACAATGAAATAGTGGTTCAAAATAATGAGACATTAAAACAATTATATAGTGTTTCGAAATAATGAGACATTAAAACAATAAAATAGTGGTTCAAAATAATGAGACAATAAAATAGTGGTTCAAAATAATGAGACATTAAAACAATTATATAGTGTTTCAAAATAATGAGCCATTAAAACAATGAAATAGTGGTTCAAAATAATGAGACATAAAAACAATAAAATAGTGGCTCAAAATAATGAGACATAAAAACGATTAGATAGTGGTTCAAAATAATGTGACATTTTCCAGGATGGAGTTATTGTAAAGAAGCATCACATAGATATATACGACATGAAAAACAAAGACGAAAGAAATAGATAGCTAAGTGAAAGATTAGGAGGTTTATTCAGTTAATTGCAAAATACTTCTAATTAGAAAAACTAAAACGATTTTTTCACAGTAACTCAATCTCTAAACTAAGGTATATTTTAGCATATATTCAAAGCATATAAGAAAAAAATAAGGAAACAAACGTTAACTCAGCTTTAGTATAATAATAGATATACAGAGTGCTGCTTAACTCCCTCCCCCGTGAAAAAAGTGAGAAAGAGAGAGTTGTGGGGAGGGGATATGGGTATGATGAGTGTGAACAAAAAATAAAGAAGGAGAGAGAATGATTGAGAAAGAGTTTTAGAACACTGATAAATAGAAAGAAAGGGTTGTAAGCTTGTGACGGAAGGAAAGCATTACTCATAAAAAATGAAGAAAGATAAACCAGAGCACGAAAAAAGAGAGGAGAGAAAGATGAAGGGAATGAGTCGTTGATGCGCGCATTCACCTTGAAAGATTTTCAGTTTGGAATAACAGGAGATTTCTTTCAAATTGTTAATTCAATGTATGGTCAAAGATGTCATTAGCCGAGCTTGCTGAACTTTCCAAGCTGAAGATCTAATCAGGTGAAACAGATTGCAAGTGCCAACAACAATGCAATGTTACTCCTATCAGGGCGGCTGGAACTGTTACGTAGGTGAGCATGAACGCTTGGATGTCTCACCCTTGTATTGGGAAGCATCGGAGGCAGAATAGATCCCTCAGAAAATGGTCACTCAGGGGCTTGTTTTTCCATTTATTAGTTTCCAGTTGGCACCGTCATTCCATTGATCTTGAGAACAATTGTGGCAAGCGAAATTTTCAGTGAGTCTGACAAAATTGATACAGAGGCAGTTCGTCAGAAAGGATCATAAAAAGGATGACCAAACAAGAATAGACCACACTTGTTCAGTGGTAAACCTATGCAATAAAATATTGGCGAACAGTTTAGGGGGAATGGAGGGGTGTATGAAAAGATTTTTTTTGCTTCACCTCATATTCAAGGTAAGCATTTTTTACTAACTAAACGATTTCCTAGTTATAAAGTGCTTAATTATTTACATGTACAAAATAAATGATATAATAGATTCAGAGAAATGGCATCAATAAAAGTAACCACATTCAAGAGAATTTAATATAAAAATATTAAATCTAACTGCAAAAAGTTAAAACACAGAAAGCGGTTCTTGTATGAAAATAATAAAAATTTAATCATTATGAACACAGTTAGTTAATGTACACACATACAGCTATTTCTTTAGGATAACAAAAATAGTGTTTCATTATTTTTTGAAAAGGTTCGACTTTAGGTAAAACTGATAATTTTATTTTATTATTGGAATCCTTTAAGATGAATAATTGTGTATCTTTATTTATTTGCTAACTGTTATTCTCATTTTCATAATTGTTGTTTCACAATGTTTTGGCCAACTATTCCACTGGCCTTCGTCAGATGGTTAACCACAACAGGATAGGAATGCTGAGTCTATTAACTGTATCCTCAGTAATTACTGCCTTCCATAGTTGTTGTTGTCTCACCACGTTTTTGGTCAACTAATCCTGTGACCAGCTTTGGGTAGGATCAAAACTGCTATCTTCAGACAATACTCACCTAGAACCGTAGAGACTCAACACTTATCCACTGTGCCACAGATTCCTTAAGATAGTGGTTCCAATGGTTTTGTAAAGATATAGGATACTCTCTGATGTAAGTAATTTTCTAGCATGGTAGAGGGAATCTACCGTCTTTACAACAGTCTTGACAATGTATTTGCTCCAATTAATGTTGCTTCTGAATATTAAGGCAAGGAGTTTGAATAAGGAGTTCTCAGGTTCTCGGGTGTTATTTTTATGGCATTCCGTTGTTGAGAAGGAAAGAAGTTTATTTTATTATTAGAATCCTTTAATAAATGGAATAATTTGTATATTTATTTATTTGCGAACTGTTATTCTCATCTTCATAGTTGTTGTTTCATGACGTTTGGGTCAAAGTAGTTCAATAATAAAATAATATACAATTTATGGAGGACACGACGATGGAGGATCAGATAAGAACGAAATATTTGCATTTATAGGACCAAAAAGTCCATCCTTGATTGCCCTTCGGGGCCTGTAGTGCAGTGGATAGATGCGTTTTTTGGGGGTTTTTTTTGTTTTGTTTTTTACACAGGCATCACCAAATTATCAAGGCCAAGAGGCCATTCAATGATAAGGGTTAAAGAGTGTACAGCAGATATTGGACAATATAGTATTCATTAGTAATGAAAATTCGGTAAATTTGTTAACTTATATAGAACGGCTCATCAAGAACTTATTTACGTTAGACTTGAACACAACCATATTGTAGTCAGCCGGAAAGCAGGAAAACGGAAGACAATTCCACAGGCGTGTAGTTCTAAGAAAGAAGCTTTGTTCATGGAATCTACATTTAGGTTTAGGCACAGATAAAGAGTGGGGGGGGGGAATTATTGATAGTGTTTTCAGCTAGACGAGTGTTTCTTGTGAAAGTTTGGTGAGGGGGACTATAGATTGAAGCTCAGTCGAATACTTTCCATGAAAACAACGATAAATCAGATACAAACTCGCAACATCTCTTCTGTGGGATAGAGGTTGCAGGGAAGAGAAAAGGACATCTCCTACGAGGCTACAAAGTCTATTTTGAACTCTATCAAGGCAGGACAAGTCCTTTCTTGCAGCTCCTGCCCAGATGTGGCAACAGTATTCGATCCTTGGACGTACCCGGCTCAGCAGTGAGATATCTACTGGATCGATAGAAAGATCCCACCATTTTTCCAGCAGCCTTGGCAACAGATTTGATGTACGTGTTCCATTTAAGATCAGGAGTAATGGTCAAGCCCAGAAGCTTGTCAATGAAGATGAGAGCCATTCATTTCAATTGATGCCAGATGTGGATCAGAATGTTGATGATGTAAAGAGAGAGAAGCTTGGTCTTAGACGCATTAAAAGTAACCAGCAACTCCTTTCCCCATTGTACCACGTGCTCAAGATCAGAGAAGAGAGAATCGAAGAGAACTTGGTCGTTTACTGTCTTAGATGTGCTACCATGAATGGTAGTGTCATCAGCATAAATGTCTACAAATGATGAAAGGATGTGATTTGGAAGATCATTAATGTAGATCAGGAAAAGAGTTGGGCCCAGGATGGACCCCTGAGGGAAACCAGCATTAATACTGTGAACTTCTGATTTTTGCCCCTCAACTACTACTCTTATGAACCTATCAGAAAGAAATGATTTAATAATTTAGAAGACATTTCCAGCTATACCATAGCTAGAGATCTTGTGAAGTAAACCTTTATGGCATACCCTATCAAAGGCCTTAGATATGTCAAGAGCAATTGTTCTAGAAAGGTTGCCTCCGTCGAGAGATTTGATAATCCTATGAGATATAACTGTAAGCACATCTGCTGTAGATCTAGCAGAACGGAAACCATATTGAGTGTCACTAAGAAGGTTATTTTTGTTGAGATGGTTGATTACTTCTGTATTTAACACAGATTCCAGCAACTTACTCATGACGCACAGGAGACTTATTGGCCTGTACAGAGAGGGGGATGAACGATCACCTGAATTCTTAAATACAGGGCATACTGATGAATTTTCCAGGGTGATGAGAAGCTATTCTCCTTAAGACAACGTTTAAACAGTTTTGTAAGTATGAGCGCTAGTTCTGGTTGAAGTTTTTTGAGTACTATAATTGGAATACCGTCAGGGTCAGTTGCTTTACTGGAATCAAGGTTTTTGATTAGCGTGGCAACATCACGTACAGATATATGGATATCACATAGTGTGTTTTCTGATACAGGAGGAAATATTGGGGGTTGGCGGCCTTGGTCGCAAAGGGTAGAATTAGCTGCAAAGTTCTTGGCAAAGAGTTTGGCGTTGAATCTCTACGGTTCTAGGTGAGCATTGTCTGGAGATAGTGGTTTAAATCCTATCCAAAGCCAAGGATAAACAACTATGAAAGGCAGTAATTATCGAGGATACATTTAAGAGACTCAGCATTCCTATCTCATCGCAGTTAACCACCTGATGAAGACCAGAGGAATAGTTGGCTAAAATATTGTGAAATAATGAAGAGGAAGATAATAGTCCTCAAGTAAATAAATAAATAAATAAATATACTGATAATTAAAATAAAATAAAGTGTATTTGTTTATTTGACAATGCAAATAAATTATAAAGGTTTACAACTATTTTAGTATTTCTGTCAAAAAATGGACTATGAAAATACATTAATAGAACATTTCTCAAGGTAGAGTTATTGTAAAGAAGCACTACGTACATATATACGACACGAAAAACTAAACCAAACCTATTATATATTATTCCAAAAAAGTAATAATCAAACCTTACTAATTGAATTTAAAATATTAAAATCCGTTTTAAAAAAATATTTGCATCTGTTAAGTTTTTCATGGTCACGTTGTCTATCAATTTGGTTTTGAAAAAATGTAACAAAACTGATTACAATAATTTCCTTAGTGTTATATATCCTTTGAGGGGAAACCCGCTTCCAAAATGATTACAATAATTTCCTTAGTGTTATATATCCTTTGAGGGAAAACCCGCTTCCAAAATGATTACAATAATTTCCTTAGTGTTATATATCCTTTGAGGGGAAACCCTCTTCCAAAATGATTACATTAATTTCTTTAAAATGAGATTTTCTTTTGATAAACTTCTCCAAAATTAAAAAAAAAAACCCTATAATTTGCAATACTAATTTAGTCAAATTTTTGTTTACTTTAGTAATGATAACTACATATGATTACCTTGAAACATCTTTTAGGTTGTTTTTTTTTTTCAACTGTTTTTAAAAAGTTGATTTATGCAGTGTTTTATATATTAAAACAAATACTTGCTTAATAATTCGTATGTACTCTTTAATAAATTTCCAAGAATTTCATTCAGAATGCATTTTGAAGCTTATAAGACTTAATAACAAAGATAAAAAAGAGAAACTGCTTATATTTTTTCTTGTTGTTCAAACACGGTTAAACTGCTTTCCAAACAACTGGCAATATCAACAGAATGCAAATAAAAAGGTCCCCAAGTGATTAGACAATACAAAAATATTTTTAAAAATCCTGTAGTGGTAATGAGACGGTTGAAGATGGAAGCATCAGATAGAACATGTACTTTTGACAATGAATTTTTGAAAGAAATTGTTGAACAACACCGACATCACAATGTCAGATAAATGTCTAGGGTACTTGATGTCAGTATTTCAATCGTGTTCGACCATTTGAAGCACATTGATAAGATGAATAAGCTTCATAAATGGGCTTGTTGTTGCTGAACAGATATTTGCTTCCTAAATCGGTTATTTCTCAAACAACCTAATAACTTGATACATAGAATGATTTCTTACGATTTAAATATTTAAAAAAGCAACCCAGAAAAGAAGCTTAAATTTCAATTAATATAAATCCATTAAGCCTATACATGAGGTATAAGTAGACTTTTTTATGCTTCACTTCGTGTAATATACAGAATATATAAAGTGAGCGGTTTAATGTTTATTAATCTTTTAATCACCCAAATGAGATAATTATCCGATTTTTATGAAATTTTGAACATTTATCGACGAAATTATACTATATTTTGTAAAGAATATAGGTTTTCAAATTTAAAATGATAACAATTTTCATAAAACGAAAATTTTATGGCATGTTAGTTCGATTCTGAGTAACATGTATGCATTGTAACATCTTTGTAGAATAATGTTGGTACTTTTAAAAGTAACATCATTGTTTCATTACACTAAAATAGATAAAGAATAAAAGTAAGAAATTTTTCAGAGTGTTGCTTAACTCCCTTCCCATTCTCATCTGGTGATTAGGTTGTAGGTAGTACCAGTACTTAATACATACACATATATATATATATATATATATATATATATATATATATATATTCAGTGAAATCGTCAACTGTCACAAGTTTATAATAATGCTGCTCTTTATGTAAAAAAAAAAAAATGGACCTCTCGGGTAATTGACAATGTTTATCATTGAGTTTTAGTTTAGCAAGTGCCAGATGACAGCGAAGTGGTTAAAGGTGTTGACCGTCGTCTAGAAAATTAATTTCAATCTCAGCTTCATGTATCTATTACTTTAGCCAGACTGAAAAGCTGTGAAACAGTTTCCCTGTGGATTATATATATATATATATATATATATATATATATATATATATATATGATTTAAAAATGGAAGAGGAAGACTTACAGGAGGACATGGGTTAGAACAGATACATTGAAGGTATTGCCAAGGCTGCTGCGAAGAAGGTGGACTCTTTCTACTGTGCTAGAAAGTTACTTATGCCTGAGAGTATCCTGTACCTTTACAAAGTCACCATTCGTCCATGTATGGAGTATTGTTGCCACGTTTGGGCTGGTACATCTGCTATAAGTCTCTCTCTCTCTTAGACATGGTTCAAAAAAGAGTCGCCAACCTCATAGGTCCTGCACTATCAGCTAGGCTTCAATCGCTGTCCCATCGACGAAATGTGTTATCCATCTGCCTGTTTTAAAAGTACTTTAATGGTAGATGCTCTGACGAACTACAAACCCCTGTATCCCCTCAACATAATACTCCTGACAAACCCGACAAGCAGCAAAATTCCACCCCTACACAGTAAAAATCCCTAGATGTAAGAAAGCCTTCTACTCTAATTGTTTCTTCCCTAGGACTGTCAAACTTTGGAATTTCCTTCCAGGTTCCTGTTTCCCTGACTGTACTTACATGCAGAAGTTCAAGTGTAATGTAAACAGACATTTTGCTGCTCAGCTCCCTACATAGTATCTCTAAAAAATTATGCCTCAGATAGTAGCCCTCTATGTCAAAGTGGCACTGTGCCTTGCTTGGAATGAAAATGTAATAAAAAAAAATGCTCAGTGTTTCGCCCGTTTCACAGACTTTTTCAAGGTTGAAGGCAGCAAAAATGATCCATGATGAGAGGGTCAATTATTTCAAGAATATGCAACAGCGAGAGTGTTACGTTTTTATATTTATGTAAATTAAGAAATTACATGGGTGAGTGTACATATTCTACTTTGAAAATTGATTGCAGTGGAGTTTTACAGTCGTGTTATGTCCTACCTGCAATCTTTTGAGTCAGCTTCAATAATCTGGATAATACACACGTCCGTTCACATAACACGCTGTCGTTCAACTCTCTAGTCGTTCTTTTTACTCCTTCTTTTATACATCTTGCATAAACTAATTTGCAACGCGTTTACGTTACTCACATGTGATCATCAAATACTAAAGCGATGTCACCATTTTAACTTTTTTTAATATTTCCTTAAGCGAATGAACATGACACTCATGCTAGTCAGATAAGCTACGATTTTCCTACACTCCCCTCTGGTCTCATGATAACAAACAGGGCAGGGACGTAATATCTGTCTTTGTTAGATACTTCTTTGAAGAGGAATGATGCGGGGCCCACTCTCATGTATACTCTCTTCTGCGGGTCGGCTTTCAACAAACACCTCATCAGATCGAAGGTTACTAGTATCGGAATCACTGTCAAGTATATCTGAATTTAGATAGATTAACTGCTCACTATTATTAGAATTGATCAGTGCGTCAGTATTACTGAGCGAAGGTCTTTAACATGCCGAGGCAACCTATCAACTTTCACAGACTGTGAGCTGATCACTTCAGTAATGTGACCCGTGTTAAATTTTGTTGCAGATTTTTAACCCAAATGACGTCTCCTCTTTCATACTTCCCTCCAGTCACTTCTGATTTGGGCAGTGGGTTAGCTTCCCAATTTTTGCAAATTCTCCAAACTCTTTACTGATAAAAGTAGGGGCGTTTTCAGTCAGTATTTTATTGGCAGGCCTCACTCAAGGAAAATATTCTCCAACTGTCGGATAACAATGACACATATGTCCAAAAAAGGATCTTCGTTGGCTAAGAGTCAACAAAAAGTGTAGTACTTGTTCTGATACTACACTTGATCTTCTCTGTCTTCAGGTAATGAAAGAGAAATCTTTACAGACTAAGGCAATTTTAATTTTTCTTCTACCTAAGAGTGCCTATTTTTGGGGTTGCTTGGTTTCCCCACATTACAAACTAACCTTGTAACCTTGCCCTCGTGGCAATACTAGTAAATAGGATTTTTTTTACTCATATTCATCCAAACAAGGAAAGTTACCACTCAGACATAAGGGACCACTGAATTAGGGGCCATGCCTACAAAGTCACTCTGAGCAGGGAGTTGAGCAACGAGAAGTTTGTTCGCATTAAACTTAAACTTCTACCAGTTAGTATAGTTGGGGAAACAGGATAAAGAGAGAGAATTCCAAAGTCTAGCAATTCCAGGTAAAAATATACATAGAGTAGAAGGTTTTCCAGCATCAAGGAAGGCATCGGATTTTGCTGTATTAGTCCAGATGTATGGTAAGGGGGCACTAATGCTATGAGTTCGTTGGATCACATTCCATTAAAATACTTGTAAAATAAGCACAGAGGTGCAACATTGCAGCGATGGGACAGATCTAATAGAGACTAGTGGTTGATACACCGGCCCATATATGACTTTGTAGAAATATTATTTTAATGAAACGTTTAAAAGTAGATATACACAGATTTGTTAATTAAGGAAAACAATAGAATGTGGGGAATAACACAAGACAATATAGCAAAGAAGCGTTACAAGGAATGAAGAACGCCGAAGCTGCATATCAACAAGTTCTACACCACCATCATGCATCCCCCCATTGTCTCATCACCGTTCCTCCCCACCCAAAGAGAAAAGTGATATCAAAGACCCGAGAAGGGTCAAGGAGGATGGAAAGACCAAGGAGAGAGTGCTGACCAGACCTCCGCTGGACAAGCACGAAGAGAACTGGGATTGTGGGGAGGCTTAGTGCCACTCAAATTCCAGTATAAACCAATGGCCACTACTAGCGAGAAATCAATGGTATGAGGCTGTTGCGATGACGCAGATTTATTTGCAAATGCTATCGAAGGAGGTGGAGAGAGCTGGATGTCTGGGGAGACTTGTTGTCACTCAGCTTCCAGAGAACACCACAGGTCTCCAAACCGATCGTTTGTTGACTTGTGTGAAAGCTCCATGTGAGCCGCCGCCGCCAACAATAATAATGATAATAATAATAATAATAATAATGATAATAATAATAATAATAATAATGATAATAATAATAATAATAATAATAATAATAATAATAAATTTACTCAGTACTGCATGAATCTCAAATATGTTTAAATTACTTAATAACATTTTGGAAATTTATGGATCCCATCATTCTGCCTGTTTATTTGTTAAATAATACAACTTCTTCTTTTCTTACAATTAATTTTCAAATATAACACATTTCTTTAGAAAAATGATCAACATTAAATGCCTGTAAAGCTTAATGTTTCATGAATGAAAATAATTTAACCTTATTATTATTATTATTATTATTATTATTATTATTATTATTATTATAAAAAGAAAACTTTGAATAATTTTAAAGCAAGTTAAGATATCCACAGAAACCTACTGATCTGAGATACAATCATTGACAAACGATGTATGGGCAGACACACATATAGCTTTTATATATAGTCAGAGAAAAAGAGAGAGTATAAAAACCATTGTACATAAGTGTAATTGTCTTATTTATTTAATCATCATTTGCTGAAGACACACTATTATGTCTGTGGAGTGAACACCACTGATTAAATATGTCAAGTGTTTTTCATTTCTGGAAATATATGAATCTACAAATAATTGCTTTTTGTAGATATGATAAATTATCTAAATATTAATTTACTTGTCCGACATCCGGTGTCACAAAAATCACGATTATCTCAAACATTAATTAATGAAAAACAAATTACCTCCCATTATAGCCGTTCTTTAAAAATCATTAAAACCATTTCCTCTCCAAATATTTTCCAAACAAAAACAAATATGGCTTTCTGTTTAAGGTTTCAAATGGGTTATTTTATTTTATAATTTAAAAAAAAAACGACATTGTTGCGAGGAGACTGTAAGTTTTTTTTTTAATTCAAAAACAAAATGTTCCTTTATAAATTATATAAAAAAAATTATTCAGAAAAAACAAAACAATGCGTTGTGTGTTCAATTTTCATTGGAAAAAAATGTATTTTTTAAAAAATTAATTCAATTTAGCTGAAAAAGTTAAAAAAAAAGAATTTACTAAAAAATAGTTTTTAATTCATCGTTGTTTTATTTAAATTAAATGAATAAATAACAAAACAAATAACGGGGAATTTAAAACAGCTTTTTAGTAAATATAATGTGTTTCAAACGATTCAACTACCATGAAATTTCCACAGGTCCTGCTAGTTTCCATTATTTGAAGATCAACTTGTTCCTAATGATAGTTGTTGTTAACACTGAAATAGATTTTCTGCTGCAGACATTTTCATCTAATTATTCTAAGTTTTTTTAAAAACATTTTGTTGCAACAACCAAAATATTAGTGATAACATGTGCACTTGAAGACTGCATCAATGTCAGCATATGATAAGTTGCCAAATAATTATTCGATATTTACTGAAAAAAAAAGAGTAGGAGGGAAAAATAGGAAATATAAAATGATGTTATATCATAGCTACCAGAATATCTATGGATAGCATGGAAATGTTTGATTAAAACCTTTGCTTTCAATGTATTTTATGAGCAGCTGAAAAATTTGCCATATATGTTTAGCTGGGATATCAGTCAGGATTTAAATTTGATATCAAGAATTGCTTTGGGCAGATCCTTTGCAAATGCTAGAGATAACGACATCAAACTAAAAACAAAAATATTTACCAGGACAAGTAAAACAAGGTGAATATTTAAATGTTTTCTCTTATAGACCATGAATCGAAATGGCAGGTTAGCAAAAAGTAAAAAAAAAAAAAAACTACTATAGAAAATTCTTTATATACATGCTCAAAGATGTCAGATAAAGTCAAAGTCTGTGGTTTGAATCCTGCAACCGGTAGCACACTTTTATCTAGCCACAACAATAAGTTCTAGTTACAATAGAACATATATTTATGAGGACATTAAATATATATATATATATATATATATATATATATATATATATATATATATATATATATATATAAATTATTTATAATATAAAATATATAACTAAAGGTTGGAACCCCTAAACAAAAAAACTTACAGCCAAACTTCATATATTATTATTGGCTTACAAGGAGCTTTCACACAGGACATAAAGGATCTCTCCTTGAAAATAGCCTGTGGTGTTCTCTGGAAGCTGAGTGGCAACAAGTCTCCCCAGTTTTCCAGTGTTCTCCACTTCTTCTGATAACATTGGTAAATGAATTTGCATTATCGCAACAGCTGTCCACCATCGATCCCTCACTAGCTGCGGACATTGGTTTCCACTGGAATTTGAGTGGCAATAAGCCTCCCCAAGGTCCCAGTTCTCTTCACACTTGTCCAGCGGAGATTTGGTCAGTGCTCTCTCCTCGGTCTTTCCATCATCCTTGACCGTTCTCGGCTATTTGGTATCATTCTTTTGGAGCGGGAGGGGGTGATTGGGTAATGGAAGGGAATAGGGGAGGGGATAGGGGAGAGATAGAGAATATAGATATGTATCTTCTATGTTCTTGGTTCCATCTAATGCTTCTTCATGTTTTGTCTCTGCAGTGGTTCGTCTGGTCCACGTGTGTGGCTCATGTATATTAGTCCCCAAATTTAAGGGTTTTCCTTAATATTTTAGCTGTTTTCATTATTGTTATTCATTGTATCTTTCCAGTCATTCCTTTGATTCCAATTTCTCCCATTCTTTTTTCAAAGTTTTTCGGAATTGTTCCTAGTGCTCCTACTATTATAGGTACTATCTTGATTTTTTTTTATCATTCATATCTCTTTCAGTTCTCTGGCTAGCTCTATGTATTTATTTCGTTTTTCTTTTTCTTTGATATTTGTCCTGTGGTCAGCTGGAACAGCAAAGTCTACGATTTGGCAGGATTTTTCTTTCTTATTAATTATTATGACATCCGGTCTTCTTGCTTGGATGGGTTTATCCGTTTGTATGTCCATGTCCCATAGGATTTTGTAATTCTCGTTTTCAGTTACTGTTGCTGGCTTATGTTTGTACCATTTGTCTGTGCGTTCGAGATGCAGATGTTTGCACAGTTCCCAGTTGGTTGTGTCTGTTCTTCTATTCCTTTTGGGCCAATTTGCTGGATTCACTTACTATATGGTTTATTGTTTTGTCTCTTTGTTCACAGAGTCTACATTTAATATTTAAATACCTTAACAAAAACAATCTGGTTAGAACGCTATTTCATTAAACATTTCCTGGAAATTTTACATTAAATTTATATGCAAAAGTGATCCCCATTATAAATTCTAAACTAATTGATTTTTCTTTCCTCGCCCCGGTTTTCCAGGTTATTCACACATAATAACCTAACAAGTGCAATTTCATTTAGAAGGAGGATTATCTATTTAAATGTAGATATAATTTTCATTTTTAATTTGAAACATTTTATAAGACTTTCTCTTTATATATTGTACCCAAGATTTTCATAAACACATTGTGAGATTTTTATTTATAATTTTCACTTTTGCTAGTTTTACCAATTTAGCTACTTTTTTACCTGCTATTTTTCTGTTGCCATTTTTTACCTAAATTCATTATTATCTTCTCTATATTAATAAAATGATAATGATTTCCCCTCTACAAAAAGGACATAACTTTGCAAACGCATGCGCCACTTAAAAATTCACTATGATACCACTACTAACCATTAATTTATGTAAGTCTTTACTATTTTTACCAGTCGCTTTCATTTGTTATAACAAATTATTATATTAATTCCTAGAAGAGTAACTTTCATTCACATATCATCTTCACAGGTGATAGCACGATGATTACTCTCTCATTATTCCCTACTCTTTCTCTCCTCAAAGTGACAGGGAACATTAATACATTTGGTACATCTTTTCTCAACAGCGCTGTTCGTGTTTGCTTCTTCTGCAAATATATTTGACATTAGTTCTTTCGGTTTCATTTCTTTAAAATAATAATCACTCCCTTCACAGCTCCAGCCAATTTCATTGATTAACAGGAATATTGGTTTATAGTATTTTTCGGGCAGTTAAACACTAAACAAGATGGCGTCAGCCAACACACAAAACACATTTGGCTGTTTCTTTCCTGCTGAATAACGAGGCTAACATTTTCATCAGCTTTATCTAAGATGATCCAAGCCCAATCGCATATAGGTAAACAACTAAATTGTTTAATATGCTTTAATTCTATACTTAGCCTTTGTTTACACGCGTAAATAGTGAGTAAGACATGAATACTAATCAACCATTTTCTATTTTATTTCTACAGATGACCAGACAAACATGAATATACTGATTTTTGCATTTCGGTTCGCTTATGATCGTAAAACCTTACAAAAGTCATTTTTTGGCGATTATTGCCTATCGTACACACCTGCTTTTGGCAACTGACTTAGGAAACGATTCGCTTTGGACACATTGACAGGATTTTCCCAGTATATGCATCTTTTACTTGTATCTTCTGCTTATACGCTTTTTAATTGCAATGCAGAACACTCTTTTCCTTTCAACGTACTATGCTTCACCAATATTAGGAATGGGTTTCAATACAATATCGTTATTGTTTCTAATGTGGACCATATTCCGCATGAGTATACAATAACATGCTCACCTTACGATACTTTACTTCGGAAGTTACGTTTAGCTTGGCAGTTTAAAGGCTTCAAATTCAATTAAAACTAAAAACAGGTTTCGGCGATTTGGGGGGGGGGCATTTTACAAATTCTTGATTTACACATTTAAGTTATTTGATCTTCGATTCTAACTTTCGAAGATAGTTTCATTTTCCCAACTTTTCATTCTTAATTGGTTGTATTATTAGTATACTTATTAGTAGTATTCTTTTTATGCCATTATTATTATTATTATTATTATTATTATTATTGTTGTTGTTGTTGTTATTGTTATTATTATTATTATTATTATTATTCAAAATACCCCGGTTACACTCATTCTAATGACTATTATTTGTCCTATAGTTTTTACTGCTGTTGTTTAAATTATATTTATTAATGGGGCTTAATTTCTGAACTTCATACAAAAAAACTGTCGCTCTAAAAGGACTTCTCAATCATTAAAACACACTGGAAACAATATTTTTAGGGTTGATTAACGTGCTATTCATGTTTTTCCCCCATTTCTTTAATTTGTGAGCATCATTTTTTGACTTAACAACTAATGTATAAACAACATAACAAAAATAATTCAGCCTAGAAAGATTTCTCCTTCATTAAATTACACCAGGGCCAATGGTTTTAGGATTGATTGTAATATTCCTATGCTTACATTTGTTTATTACTTTCCTGTTTTGGGGTGAGGGATTTTTTTTTTTTTAACTCACTTGCTTTTGTACATTTATTTTTTTAGACAATTTTTTCCTTCCTTTCCGGCTGTGTGAGTTTCTATTCCAAGTCATCACCAATCACTTCATTAAAACAAACCGAATTTGCTTCAGTCTATGAAGATTTCTCCTTCATTGCAGAAACACCAGAACCAATGGTTTCAAGCTGGATTGAAATTTGTTTTTGTAAACATTCCTTATTCATTATATCGTTTACTGAGGGGGTCATGCACATATGCAAACTTATTTAGGAATCTAACTAATGTGCATTTTCACATATCTGTTTATTGTTTTATGATTACTTAAACTATTTCTTTGTAAAGATGTATTTTTCCATTATAGGGATGGAAACACATTTTCTTATATGTTAATTAACATGCTTTTTAACATTACTTTCTATTAGTGGATAGCTAAATTACCACTTCAGAAAACAAAATAAAACAATATTAGCTCAGTCTATGATAATCTGCTGTATAATCACCGTTTCATTTGTTTTTTGAGGGGAGTAGAGTTCTTTCAGCAAATCTGTTCTGGCTTTGTGCCATCTTTCCAGCGGTCAACGCCAGTGCACGATTCTGCTAGTAATCTATAAATTTTACTTCACCTGATAATTTATAATCAATAAATATTTAGCATTTCATCATTAGTACCGATAGTCAAAAAAAAAAAAATTTTTAAATTAAAAGAATCGTTTGGAAATTGGAAATTTTATTCAGACTCTTCTGAATTTGATGCAATTCCAATACCCTCCAAAGTCTCGATTCTTCTGATTCCTAATTCTGCTTAATCATTTTAACTCTAGTATATATATATATATATATATATATATATATATATATATATATATATATATATATATATATATATATATATATATATATAGTCATCCTTCATCATATTCAGACTCCTTGGTGTGACTAGATGCAAGTGCATCCACGAGGAGATTCAAATACAAACTCCAGGTAACGTCCAACTGTCAGATGTTTTATTCCTATGCTAATCTATTCCATTAATTGCTTTGATAATTATTTCTAATATAACTGAAATTATTCTGAACTGGACTTTACTAAAGTTATTCTCATTGAATCTGTGTGTGTTGCTCGAAAGTCATTGTAATGGATCAATCAGTTTGAATTCGATTCTCTGGCTCATCATCCAATATCAAGAACAATCATGTTGTTAACGCATGCAGATGATTATTATTATTATTGTTGTTGTTGTTGTTCCTCATTCATGGATCCGTGAAACACTATTGATGATGAAGGTTGCTAGGAATGGAGTAGGGGTTTTGGAGACAAGTATAGCTCAATAGACGCGGAATATTCCAAAGAGATTCATTATCTCCACTTCTTTTTGTAATGATAATAATGCCACTGAGCATCCTCTTGAAGAGAGAGAAACTGGAGTATAACTTTGGATCTGGTGGAAGACGCCTCAATCATCTACTGTTTATGGATGATTTGAAGATATTCGGTAAAAATGAAAAGGAAATGAAGAGACTGGTAGAGCTCATAGGGACATACTCGGAAGACATCGGGATGGAGTTTGGGATTAGTAAATGTGCGTGCTGGTGATGAAAAGGGGAGTAAAGGTTCATTCGAATGGAATAGTGCTGTCAAATGGAGAAATTATGAAAGAAATAGAAGATACAAGGTATAAATATTTGGAAGTGTTGGAGGGTGTAGGCATCATGAACAGAGAAATGAAGAAGAAAGTCAAGAATGAGTATCTTAGAAGAGTGAAACTAATTGCAAAGTCGAAACTGTATGGCAGAAACCTAATAAAAGTGTTGAATGCATGGGCAGTCAGTGTTTTACGTGCAGGAATTTTAGAATGGTCTGACAAAGAGTTGCGTGCCATGGATGTCAAAATAAGAAAAGTTTTAGCAATGTTTGGTATATTTCACATTCGAAGTAGCGTAGTGAAGCGGTATCAAAAGAGGAAAGACGGTGGGAGAGGATTAAAAGTGTAAAAGATTGGTTTAGAACTGAGGAGACGTCGTTGACGGAGTATGTGGCTAGAAGTGAGGAGTGGATGCTTAAGGTTGTGGCCAATGAAGTGGAAGTATGTGAGATCAAGACTGATGATGTGAAACGTATGAATAGAGAAAGGGCAGAGGAACTGGCTAGGACGAAAATGCACAGAAAGTTCTTCCAGAATATAGCAGAAGTGGCTGATGAAAGATCATTGCAATGGCTTAGAGCTGGATATCTAGCTAAGAATACTGAAGCTTTTGTTTGTGCAGCACAAGAGCAGGCATTAGGAACATGATTGTTCAAAAAAGTGGTTCTAGGAGAGGAAGTTGCTGCAGAATGCCGGATTTGTGGTAAGATCTCAGAGTCAATTGCGCACCTTGCAGCAGGGTGTAGTGGATTAGCCCAGAGAGAGTATCGCAATAGACACAATCGCATGGGACTGAATATATTGGGAGGTCTGTAAGAAGGTTGGGGTGAAGTGTGCTGGAAAGTGGTTTCAGGAGGTTCCTGATGAAGTGAAAACAAGTGAGGTTGGAAATGTAGAGGTATGGTACAACAAAAGTGTCATAACGACCAAGCAATTGGAACATAATCGTCCGGATTTGGTTGTCATTGATAAGGTCTAAAACAACTGGCAGATTGTAGACTTCTCAGTGCCCTGGGACAAGAATGTGAGAGAGAAGGAGAATGAGAAGTGGAGCAATTATGTTCCATTGGCCTTGGAGATAAGGCGTATACATGGGGTTAAAACACAGAGAACCCCGATCGTAGTAGGTATGCTAGGAGTAGTATCAAGTCGTCTGGAAGGACAATTGAAAAAACTACAAATCCCCAATGTTTTAGGCGACCTTCAGACTTCTGCTATTGTAGGTACCAACAATATCCTTGGGAAAACCCTTGACCTTTGAAGCTCCTGGTTTGGAGCTGGGATTGAGGGAAATTCTCTGGAAATTAATTCCATCCCTTTCCAGGGAGACGTTGATAAACGAAATCACAATAATAATAATAATAATAATAATAATAATAATAATAATAATAATAATAATTATTATTATTATTATTATTATTATTATTATTATTATTATTATTATTCAATATAGCTATTTATTTTAGATGGAAATAACCTTTTGTTTGAAAAAAATTTCAAATCTAATATATACTTTGCAATTAAAAAATCGAATTTTAACAGACTTTAATAGTTAAATCGGTGCAGACAATTTCATCCTCATCAGAATAATAAAAAAAACTAAACAGAAAATAATAATATTGATTGGCACAACATTGTAATAATTGGGATTATTCGGAATACTGTTCTTATTTTGGATGTTATTTTAACAACGTTTCGGACATTTTTTTCCACAAGGGATTCACTACTTATCAAGGCCCGAAAGCGATTCCAGGTTAATGAGTGTAAGGTGGTAGTTTAGCGGTCGTTAATGGTGTAACTTGGGCAGAATTTAATTATTTAAAGGGACGGTTCAACAAGAACCTGTTTATATTTACTTGAAGGCGTCTATGTTGCCAGCAGAGCAATGTTCCACCGGCTGGCAGTTCTAGGAAAGAAGTTTTGTCTATGGAATCTGCATGTACATTTAGGCACATATAGAGAGTGAGGGAATTTGTTGATAGTGGTTATAGTTAGTCGAGTGTTTTTTGTTAAAGCCCGGCAAGGCTCAGGCCTGTGTAACCTCTGAGTTATTTTAGGTGTATATTGTCAAACTCGGGAATCTTCCTGTTGAACTCGGAAATGTGCACAGAATTTTCAAGAAAACCATTTGTTTAATCGATGTGTGTAGCATGCTGTCATTTCATCAGACATGATCGGTTAGAAGTCTTAAGTAATTCACAGTTGTATTCTGTATATCGCCATCACTGAAGATAGAACCTTAAACATCCAGATGAGTATCACTTATAACTAAATTTTATTTAGTACTTTATCAATTATGCCATGATTCCTTGCAGATTCCTGAGTTCGACACGATACACCTGAAAAAAATCGGAGGTTACAACAGCCAAAATGTGAAAAAACAAAAAACAAAAAAAATCACTGAAGATGAGAACAGTCGTTCGAATAATCCAAATAATACAAATTTGCTTCTACTTGTGTGTGGTTAAATTATCTGCCCTTACTTTTTGGATTTCTCATAAGAAGTCACTTATAGACTTTAATAGAAGATCCTGATGCAAAAATAACTTTTTAAATATAATTCGTTTTTGCTTCTGGAACTTCAAGAATATTACTGAGAGTCCATACCTTAAAATAAACCTTTAATAAATTTGTATGTTTGAATGTTTATGCGATTGATTACTGAATACTTATTACTTTGAGAGAAGTTTTCTTTGGTATTTATTTTTATTGTTAAATACACATGGAATACCTAAATTCTGTTATTTTTTTCCTGATGATGAATTTTATCAGTCATTTTCTTTAAAACTTTATCAGGAAGTTTCAGATGAAATAAATATTATTTTCACATTCTGTAACATTAGTGACTTTGAAATAATACAAACACGTTTCAGAGATTATATATGCGCGTGTGTGTGTGGGGGGTGTATTTTATTTAATTTTATGTAAACAAATTACATAGTTATGACAATAACAATGCTACTGTTTCGGGCAAGTGACCTCATCTTAGACTTCTGTTTTACATCAGAACATAATCCTTTAATGAAGACAGATTTATATTCTGCTGTAAACCGGAAGTTTAGGTTATTGGTGAAGTCATTTGACTTAAACAGTAGTATTGTTATTGGCATAACTATGTAATTTATTTACTTGAAATTAAATGAAAACAAATCTTTCTCTTTCTATTAATAAACTCATTACAGTCATTGTTTTTATGTTTGGATCCCTTTTAACCTGGAATTATATATATATATATATATATATATATATATATATATATATATATATATATATATATATAAAATTTGTAAATGTATAAAATTGGCTTTTCTATTCTAAAAATTAACTCAATCACCATTCAAACTTTTTTTCTTCTTCTTCACTCATTCTCCCAAAATCAGCCCAGCCTTGACAGTCGTTTCAAATTCTTTTTCTACGCACATCTTAACTTCTTTTAATAATATTATTTAAACTCATTCCCTTTTCCTTGCCCCCATTTGTCAATTATTCCACGGATTTCTGCATTTTGGATTACTTTGGACCATCTTCCAATTACGCGATTACCTTGGATTTTACTTGTGGAAATGGAAACTTAACCAACTTTTTTGGATTTTACCGTTATTGGATATTTTACCCTTCACCAGACTATCCATTCATGTGAAATCACCTTTTTCTTCACCATATTTCCTCTGATTCACTATTTGTTACCAAGTAAGATCTATGACTTACTTGTAGTTTCATCAAATACTTTTGCAAGCAAAATCCGATCCCGCATTTTATTAAATCCTACCCTCTGATGAGAAGGAAAGTATTTCTTCGAAACTCTGCGGATTAAGGACTATCCACTTATTTTGTGCTTCTTTTTAAAAATTACATATATTTTTAACTCTTTTTCAAAGTGTTTTTTAACATGTTTTATTAACTACTTGTTCTTATATATATATATATATATATATATATATATATATGTGTGTGTGTGTGTGTGTGTGAATTAAAACTAAACTATGACATTGGTCGTTTGTCCGTTTTAAAAATCGTTTTTAAAAAACAATCTTGAATATATTTTTAATATGAAATAATAGTTTGCATACACACACATAAATAAAATCGAATTACTATTTTGGGTTCTAGTGAATATCTATCTATCTATCTATCTATCTATCTATCTATCTATATATATATATATATAGATAGATAGATAGATAGAGATACTGTGTGTGTTTAACTAAAGTAAATAAATATATATACACATATAGTGTTATAATTTCTTCTACTGTTAATAGTGAGTTTATTAACATAGATCTAAGAGACCTGACACTGCTGATCACAGCTGGGAGTTGTTTAACGTTTGGATTTGAATTTTAATGTGGACACGCTATAAAATATATGTACGTGTGTATGTGTGTGTGTGTTTCTTGTTTATAAGTGTTCTGGTAAAGGAAATAACTATTTCTACTTAATGTAATACTCTTCTATGAATAATAGAGTTTTCTTAGGTTATGGGATGTGTGGAAAAAATATGTAAACAAAGAAAATATAGGTAGCACCATAATGTTTTTCGACATAGGAGTAAGACATCTGACACTGCTGATGACAGTTGGAAGTGACCTAGCATTCAGATTTCGAATATTACCATGGATACACTTGCTATTTCTGATCATAGTGAGTCGTGATCCGATGTTAATTGTGAATATATATATATATATATATATATATATATATATATATATATATATATATATATACTAACAAAAGTATCCGTCGTTCACTGGGTTCAAAAACAGCCTACACAAAATGGACTCTGATTTATGAAAGTATGATAGGTTATGAAAGAGAAGGGTTGTAAAGAGAAAGCTTCGAATTTGGGGGTATCAAAACCAAAGCAAAATATGATGAAAGTAAAAATAAAATAGATAAACCCCATAATTTATTATACCATACCTGTTCACACTGAAACATTTATTACAATATTCTGTGGATCTATATTAAAAAACCTTGTTAAACTTTGTGACATATTTCCATTCTATGGAGGTCAGGTGCGAACGAACACCCCATAATTTTATTATACCATATTTCTTCAAACTGAAACATGATTATCAAAGTATACTTACGTAGATAGATATGAAAAGTCTTTATTAAAGTATGTGCCTATTTCCATTCTATGGAGGCCAGCGGGAATGCAGACCCCACAATTTTATTATACCATCCCTATTTAAGTTAAAACATACTTATCAAAGTATTCTAATGTACATCTATATCAAAAACACTTGTAAACGTTTTTTTTTAATTTTAAATTTTTTATTTCCATACTTTGTGGACCAGGCGCGAACGCAGACCCCACAATTTTAATGGACCACCGTTCTGCCAGATCAAACGTACCCATTCCTGTGTCTCGATACATCTTCTATCATTATATGTAATCAGTTTTCTAAAATAGTCAGCTATATAGGAGCCTATTCGTGACCAGACACACACACACACACACACACACACACACACACACACACATTCAGCTTTATATTATATATATACATACATATATATATATATATATATATATATATATATATATATATATATATAGAGAGAGAGAGAGAGAGAGAGAGAGAGAGAGAGAAGAGGGGGTATAGCTTTACAGTTTTTTTATACATTATAAAGTACTAGCATTTCAGCCCGGCGTTGCCTAGGTGTTTGGAGGTGTATGTTGAGCAAAAAAAGAAAGCGGTCAATTTTTAAAACTTTGACCCCTATTATGACCCCTTAACATTTATTGTTTTGGACGGAAACTAAATTATTAAGTTAGATCCATGTCCAAGGAACCTATATCTAAAATTATAAATGTTTAGACCTCAAATTGTCGGAGGAGTTTGGTAGAGTTCTCAAAGGTCAAATCGTTGAACTTTGACCCCTTAACATCCAAATTTCTTGCTGAAAACCGATCACAAAGATTTTGCCAAATCTCAGGCCCTGTATATCAAATCTCGAGTCTGTAGACTAAAAATTGACAGAGTTATTGCGTAAGGAAATGTACACATACACACAGACACACAGACAGACAAACAGCACGTTCACATTTATTGATATACTAGCATTTCAGCCCGGCGTTTCTCGGGTGTTTGAATGTGTATGTTGAGCAAAAAAAAAAAATGGTAGTAGGAAGGCAGGCTCGAACCCGTACATCAAAGGAGGAAAAGAACGGGGAAAAAACCTGACGTCTATGCTGTTACGACCACCGCCAAACCGGAAGTGACCTTTTTTAAAATTAATGCTAGACAAGAGGATGACTTTCAAAAATATCGGCAAAAGAAGCTACTCCCCCTGTAGAAAAGTGGCCAGTTTAAGGTTAAAATATTAATGTTTTTAGCCAATTTTTCGATATTTATCGTCTGAAAGGTCGAACTTCAAAACGATACTGATCTTGAGAAAATCCGTCGCCTCTGTCGAAAGTGTTGGGCAGACATGCAAACATACATACATACATACATTTATATATTGGTAACTAAAAATTTTCGACCCAAACCGATTAAAAAGCTTGCCCTATCTCTGAATACCCTTTATGTAAAATTTCAAATGTTTAGACCAGAAATTGTCTGAGTAATTTGGTAGAGACCGCAGAGGTCAAATTTTTTAAAACTTTGACCCCTATTATGACCCCTTAACATTTATTGTTTTGGGCTCAAATCAAGTTATTAAGTTAGAGCCATGTCCAAGGAACCTATATCTAAAATTTCAAGTGTTTAGATCCAAAATTGTCGGAGGAGTTTGGTAGAGTTCTCAAAAATCAAATCGTTGAACTTTGACCCCTTAACAGAAAAAATTTCTTGCCGAAAACCGATCACAAAGATTTTCCCAAATCTCAGTACATTGTATATCAAATTTCGAGTCTGTAGACTAAAAATTGACAGAGTTATTGCGTAGGGAAATGTACACAGACAGACACACAGACACGTTCACTTTATATATATATATATATATATATGTATATATATATATATATATATGTATATAGATAGATAGATAGATAGATAGATAGATAGATAGATAGATATACTAGTTGAAGTGTTTAAAGATGAAAAAAAAATCTTCCAATTTTTTGATATTCAATGAATAATACATTGGAAAATAGCATCAATAGAATTTGAATTTATATTTTGTTTTTATTTTGGAACTGTTCTTCGATAAAATATCCTCTAACTGAAGGTGTGTCGAATTCTCATCCTATTATCTTCTTTAGAGCAGATCACAACTCCAAATGTTTGATTGACATGAAATTCTTGTCATTATCTCAATGTCTCATCCTCCTTTTATGCACTTTGCTTTCCTTTCTTCCGCCACTTTGTTCACGATTGTTTCTGCCTTGCCCATAAACAATATAAAATCCATCCTATAATTCACTATTAGTACATTGCCTGCTTTATTTCAATATTCGGACTTACCAGATTAAGTCAGTTTTAAATATTCAGCCATGCGTTTTAAAATTCTTGCCAGAACACTCCCAGTTTATCCATTTGTCCGACAACCTATTCCTCTCTTCATCTATCAAGATAGCATGCCAAAACTGAACGAGATCCTTTCATAGTCTTCTACAGTAAATATACTTTTGAAGATTGGTTCGATTATGCTAGCCACCGCAATGATTTCGTTATCTTATTATAAGTTTGAATAATGGTTGACGTACAGTTTTTAATTTCTTTCTAGTGTGTCTTATTTATCTTTATCTAGCTCTGGAGTTGTTCATTAAAAGTTGTAATGGCTATGATATGTCCCTACATATTTTCAGAACGAGCTTTTCAAGATGATAAAATTTTAAATAATTATAAGAAGGAAAAAACTTAGAAGAGTGGAGTGGAAGTAGGTTGAACTGCTTGCTTCATTAAGGGATTAGTAATATGTTCATATATGTATAAATAGTGTATTTTACCGTCTCACGAGAAGCTGTTTTGGAATATTTTTGAATGAAAGATACGTATTTTTCTTTTTGAATAAATTTGATTTAATAATATATACAGCCACAGTAAAAATTATGGAGCATCAATGAAAATCGAAATTATGATTCAAACTTATATATTTAAAACTTAAGAGTAAACATTAATAAATCTATTTTAACAACAATCAATATTTTATATGTCCTCTTTTTTTTCTTTACAACAACTTTTATTCGTTTTTGCATATTATTGGCTAAATTGTTGAAGGTTGTAGGATCTATTTTATGCCACTTTTCATGAAGTTTGACTTTTAATTCTTTTTTTTTTTTTATGAACATTTGTGCATTTTCACTCTTTTCCCTAGATAGGACCACAAAGTTTTAGTAGGATTTAGGTCTGGGGGATTGAGGGGGCCATTTCATCACTTTAATCCCTTTTTTCTTAAACCAACTCATTGAAACTTTTGATGTATGGCATGGGGCATTGTCTTGTTGGAAGATTACGTCACTTGGAATGTTATTAAATATTTTATTCAAATAAGTTTGGTAAACCTGGTTCAGCATGTTAGTATAAATTGTAGAGTTCATTTTGCCTTTGCATGTGTACAACAGTCCAGTGCCTGAAGCCATGCAGTCGCAAACCATTACGCTTCCTTCTCCAAATTTGACAGTTGAAACCAGACAATCATGATAAAATGCCTCTTCTCCCCTTCAGCAAACATAAACCGCCCCAGAGGTGCCAAAACTCTGATGAAAACAAATGAAAATTTGCTACAGTTTTTGAATAGATATTATGGATGTGTATCCACATAAAAAAAATTCAATGGTTCCTTTCAAACTTTAGGAAATAAAAGCTGCTAACTTAGCTCAAAGTTGCTTTTGTCAGACCTAACAATTTTGATCCAATCATCAGGTGTCCAATTATCATGTTTGGCTTGAGACAAGTATGGCTTCTTCCTTGCTTTGCATCCTTTTAATTCTGATTCTAATAACCTTCTTTTTACTGTTTGAGCTGATATGTTTTTGTTTGCATCCTCCCTAAGTTGAGCAACAAACTCTGAACAACTTTTCTTCCTATCTACAAGAGATGCTCTTTTGAAAGATCTGTCTTCCCTGACAGTTTTAGACTTTGTACAACCTTGTTCTTGTTTCCTTGTACCTTTTAACCGTTGTTTGAACTCCCTTCCATGAACAATCCATCTTCCTAGCAAATTCTACCTGAGAATATCCTTCACCAGATAAAACAAGAATTGGTGTTCTTTTAATCTCTGAAAGCTGCTTCTTTGGAAACATTTTCAATTAAATATACTTTTATAGCACTCGCAGAAATCAAATATTACCTTAAAAATAAGAAACACTTTTTAGTATGATAATGAATCATTTTGAATATTGGAATGAATTTAGTATGAAACTCAGTTAAAACTCTTGAAACAGGCTTTAAAGCAAATAAATACTACAATATTTTACATTTACTCTCAACTGTTCACTGTAAAATTCTTTACCTTTAAATGCGTAGGTTTAAACTATTATCTAAGTTTTTTTATAGGTGCTCCGTAATTTTGACCAAGGCTATATATATATATTAGTGGAGGGGTGCGCCCGGTTTTAAAATATGCTTAAATATGATATTTTAATTTGTTCAAATTTCGTATGTATTATTATAGAGTCGTGATTTCAAAAGTAAAAAAGTATTTGGGTGCTATCAGTTAGAATTGAACCGAAAGCAAAAACTGTAGCATTAAAAGCTAGTGACGCAAGCGCAGTACCGACGTGACACGCATATGAACTGATTAAAAATTAAAAATATTAAAAACATAAAAAAATTAAAAACATATTTCTAACCCCTATTTAGTAGAGTAAGCAGTTGAACCTAACTCCACTCCACTCTTCTAAGTTTTTTGTTTAATTATTAAAAAACAAAACTTAGAAGAGTGGAGTGGAGATAGGTTGAACTGCTTGCTCCATTAAGGAATTAGTAATATGTTCATATATGCATAAATAGTATATTTCCCCGTCTGAAGAGAAGCTGTTTTGGAGTATTTTTGAATGACATGATGTTTGAAGTTGCCCGAATGATCACAAAACAATTGTAACGAATATGAAAATACACAAGATGATGTTCTCATTTTTTAATTTTATTGTCTTGATTTTGTGAAAATATATGAATGCTCAATTATAAAAACTGATTATTATGAAGCTTAACAATTGAGTCAATTAATTTTGACTGTAATTTTTATTGGTATATAAACGTTCCCGAATTTTGATATATTTTAATATGTTAAAAGTTTTAGTTAAAAATACTAATGAGGTATATATATATATGTGTGTGTGTGTGTGTATGTGTGCGTGTGTGTGTGTATGTGTGTGTATGTGTGCGTGTGTGTGTGTGTGACATCTAAAATGGAGACGGAGAGACCTAGAGGCTCGATGTTTTGCCTGTCTTATGCAGGCTTTTTCAAGAGGGACGGTCAATGACATTACTGAATGTCGAGCCTCTAGGTTTTTCCGCCTCCATTTTACATTTCATATCGTCGAATTTTATCCGTTTTAATAATCATATATATGTATATATATATATATATATATATATATATATATATATATATATATATATATATATATATATGAGCACACAGTTAATGAAATATGTTAAAAAACACTTTGAAATGAGTTAAAAACATATTTAATCTGAAAAGGAAACACTAGATAAATGGATAGTCCTTAATCCGCGGAGTTTCGAAGAAATACTCTCCTTCTCATCAGAGGGTAGGAATTAGCAAAATGCGGGATCGGATTTTGCATGCAGAAGTATTTGATGAAACAACAAGTAAGTCAAAGATCTTACTTGAAAACAAAATAAGTTAAGCAGAGGGAATATGGTAAAGAAAAAGGTGATTACACATGAATGGATAGTCTGGTGGAAGATAAAAAATCCAGTGACGGTAAAATCCAAATGTAAAACTTCAGGAAAGTTAAAAGAATTTCCATTTGTACAAGTAAATTTTATATATATATATATATATATATGATGATTGATGATTGCAACGTCTTGTCAAACGAGTGCCACTCCCTCAGACATTTAAAATCCATGAGCCCAAATGCCTGAGGGAGTATCTATACAAAGATGATGTTACAGAGTCTTAGCTTTGTACGACAGCTAAGTCTCTCTCTCGGTTCAAAATGTTGAGATCCAGCAACAAGCAAAAGCAAGATAGCCAGCAACAAATTAAACTGCAGACCAGCTTAATGCGGGTACTGGTCTCCCGCTTTATGTTTTTTTTTAAATCAGAGATTTGCTTCTCCTAGAAAGGTTGCCTTCACCACGGCTTACGGGAGCCCTCTCCACCCAAATACACATATACACACACACACACACATATATATATATATATTGTTTTATTTGAGGTTAAACAGTTATACATGGTCGCTATAAATAGCCATCTGTTTCAGTCAATGAGACTTTTCTTTTTTCTTTTTGGCGTCGAGAGGTTCCAGATCGCCTGAGGAAGTATCACTGACTGAAATAGATGGCTATTTATAGCAACCATATGCAACTGTTTACCCTCATTTAAAAATAATATATATTTTGCTCTTTTTATTGAGCACTATCTAATAATCTTGTTGTTTACATTAGTCCCGTCTTTTGAACATCTCAAATATATATATATATATATATATATATATATATATATATATAGCACAATCACGTTGACATACCGGTTCTCACCAGATTACGGAAGTTAAGCAACGTTGAGCCTGGCCAGTACCAGATGGGTGACCATTTGGGAAGGCTAGGTGCTGTACGTACCTTCTGGGAAGGTTGGGTGTGGGGCCAGCACCCTCATCCTGTAAAAAGAACTCCTCGCTACAAAAACATCTACAAAAAAAAAGTTGTAGATGGCCTATGCCACTCCAGGGGCTAAAGGGCTATGGATGGAGATTATATATATATATATATATATATATATATATATATATATATATATATATATATATAATCATATGAGCTAAATGTATCACTGGGTATTCTAACCTAATAAACTTTCAATATGTGCAAAGCCATTAGAATATAACACACTTTATCATTCAAACAATAATTGCAAATAAATCTGCTTCAATATTGTTTATAAGACTATTAAGAATTTTTTTAAATTAGAAAAGAAACTAACATTATAAAATGTCTTTCTTTATACAGATAATATATTTTATATTTGTTAGGTTTGTTTAAATATGTTGCCATTGTTTTGCTTTTTTATTTTAGACAGATATTATCTTTGTTTCCTTCTGTTTCTATAATTATATAAATCCCGATTAACTATGAGGGCAGAGTTAATAAGTATCTTAATCCCATTTCTACTTATAGTGACGTGATGTATTATCAGTTTTGCAAATTTAACTTTTTATTCATTATGTTTTCATTTTCTATAATAATTGATCAAAGATAATTGATATTATTTTCATTTGATTAACGTCATTATTATCCACCGTTCATCAATTTGTTGTTTGCTAATTCTTTTTATTCATTATATCTTCATTTTTTTTTATCAATTTATTATCATTACAATAACTGTTTTTATTTTTACCTTTTTTTTTTTTTTGCTCTGGAATCTATTTCAGCATTTTATTATTACTTGGTATGATTTTGTGCAAGGCATGCTGGGAAAACTGAGGCTAATCTCCCACAGATTTGTTCACTAAGATTCGTTTTCGTCCATTTTTGTTATTTTGTATTATTCATTTTCCTTCTTTTTTTTTTTCCAATGAAGTGTAACAAAGTGAAAAATCTTTTTCTTCCCTTTTCTTCTCATCTCTCTTGCTTGATTAAAGACCTGACATCCGATTTGATGAATGAGGCCGGCACATAAGTGGCCAATTGATGAGGTTGTGCATTTTGTTTACGTTTTATATCTTGCCTCTTCCTCTCAACTGCAGCATCTAGTACTGATGGTCTTCAGTATGGATGCTATGGATTAAAGAGTAAAGGATTTAAGATTAGTGGTCACCCAGATGTCACGCAGGCTATGTTTCATACACAACCTAAAATTAACGCATAAGCAAATAAATGATACTATACACCTATACACACAATTTGTATATCTATCTATCTATCTATCTATCTATCTATAAATATATATATATATTTCTATGGAAATATTCTTTATTCACTTATATTTCCCTTTTTATATATACCAATCCTTATTTATGAAGCTCAATGTAATTACAGAGCATATAATGAATAAATGAAAAAAGTTTATATTCTAAATTTCATGATGTTGACCATCTTACAATTTATTCCTTTAATTCAATTGACAAGGTTTCAGGGTTCAATATGGCATAATGTAAACAAACTACAGCTTCTCTTCCAATTTTCGGATTTTTTTAATAATGTTCAAACGCATTTTATTTCCTTTTGGTGGATTGATTGTTGCTATTTCTTCTGATGAGTTAAGGGCAAAATAAATTCACTGATTGATATAATAATTAAGTGAATGATTTTGTGCTACGAAACAGATACTGTCAAGAATTGTGAATGTCAACTGAATTGAAGGAATGAATTGTAAGATGGCCACCATCATGAAATTTGGAATATAGACTTTTTTCATTTATTCATTATATATATATATATATATATATATATATATATATATGTTTTGTGCATATGTGTGTGTGGATGGGGGGGGTCATTGTAAAAGTAAAGCCTCCTATTTTTATAATGCAAAAAGTTTGAAAGCTACTAAGAAAGGAGCGGTAACATTAAAACAAACAACCTTTTGTGTCCCAGAATTTATTTTTTACATAGTCACCAACATTCTCAATGCACTTTTGCCAGGAATTCAGTGACACACCTCTGCTTCTGACGCACGTCCATGACAGGTGTTCTTCGTTAGAGTCTCACACTGTCAATATCTGTAAAAGAGAGTTGAAAATTTCAGGTCGCGAATGCATAAGTTCAGTCATAATAACAATGCAATTTGCAGTCCCTCTGACCCATTCGGGTGGTATAAAAATAAAAGGCATTACTATTGGAACACTCCTTGTATATATATATATATATATATATATATATATATATATATATATATATATCAGAGAGAAAGGGGCAAAGTTCCTGATTATAAGACAAGAGCAGTATGTATATTTTATTTACATAATATACAATTATGATTCCATTGAATTTACTTTTCTAAGATATCCACAATAAATAAATAATCCCAGAAAATTCTGTTACGTTAAGTTTTCAAATCAATGACTTAAATAAACAAAAATGTACATGTCCACCACATTTTTAAGATTCAGTCTAAAGATTCCAGGTCCATTCTCCGGTAAAATAGATTCTCTCTTATCAAAGCTGAGTAATAACATTCCACTTCTATCCTTTATCAGAGCACATTAATAAAAACATTCTTTTTTTAGTTATTAATTAGTAATTAATTAATAATTAATGAGGAAACATTTCCTGTTGTCTCACTATTCAAAACTTAGTTTTATTAGTTCATTATTCTTCATTGAATGCATTTCTATGATTTTTTTTAATTTGTTTATGCTAAGTAACTGTCTCTTTTTAATGAAACCCCCTTACTACATTCATAGAAGGTTATTAGATTTTGGCATTATCCCTGTGCTTTAAAACTATACGTTTATTTAAATAACTTCTTTTTTTTTGTTTATTTCAAAAGAATTGTTTTAAAGTCAATTTATTCTAAAAATAATTATAGTTCTTCTTTCCTTTGCACCAGGTCAAAACAACAAAAATATTAAACTTCTCAGAAAAAAAAAAAAATTTTGAACAAAAACGTATTTTTCATCGATTATATTTTGCAAGAACTGTAAAAGAGTAAACACTCCCTTGAAAAAAATTTGATAATGAAAGTATAAACAGAGAAATATTTAAAAAATATTAATAATATTATTCTAACAGCAATGAATTTTGAAGATTCAAGTGATCAAAAAGAATTTAAAAAGATACTTTTTAAATAAAAATATGACAAAATATTTATTTTTGCCGAAATAAACATATTTTTCATGAATGTTTTTCTGAATAGAAGTTATTTTATTTTTTAAATTGATAATCAGAATCGTACTTTATTTATAATATTAGTTTCATGAATGAATTAACTTTGTAATACATGTGAAAGAATTGCAATCAATTCAAAAAGACTATCACACACACATATATATAATATCAATTATTGAATTTATATATAAGTGCATAAATGGTTTTGCACTGTCAAGAATTGCACATGTCAACTTATTTAAAGGAATAAACGATAAGATGGTCAACATATTCAAATTTAAAATATAGACTTTTGAAATTTATTTGTTATGTGTAGCTATATCGAGCTTCATAAATTAAATGATTGATATAAATAAAATGTGAACTATAATTGAATAAACATATTTCCATTCTTTCCTGGGAACATACACTCATTATGTTCACCCCAAAATAGTTGTTTATTGACTAAATAAGCAAATAATAGTTTATATATATATATATATATATATATATATATATATATATATATATATATATATAGCAAAAAAAAGCAGTCTCCTTCAGTCTTGGACAGACTATGGATACCCACAAAGGGTTGTTTGCGCATTAAATTTTTGTGGCAGGAGATGCGCAATTTCCAAGATCACCCATCTGATACTAACCGGGCTCAACGTTGCTTAACTTTGGTGATCTGACGAGAACCAGTATGTCAATGCGATTATGCCATGTGTGTGTGTGTGTGTGTATATATATAAATGTATATATATATATATATATATATATATATATATATATATATATATATATATATATATATATATGTATGTATATATATATATATATATAATCTTTATAAATATATATAATCTTTATATATGTATATAATCTCTTGTTTGTTGTATGTTGAATCATTAAGCTTTTATTTTCTTGTAAGTTTCAGCCTAAGTTGATATATATATATACTTGTTTAAAATTTCTTCAGAATATGTCTTACAATAGAATTTCAGATATTTTCAATATAGTAAACTGAGAGAGAGAGAGAGAGAGAGAGAGAGAGAGAGAGAGAGAGAGAGAGAGAGAGAGAGATTGTAATTTTTTTATTTGTTTTCTATATTTTTTTTATTTGTTTTCTATATTTTTGATATTATATATCCGGGGCAAAGACTGCTAAAGAAACTACCAAGCAAGGAAGTTGCTTCGTATTTTTAAGTTTAGCTAGACATAGAAACACACATACACAGAGACATTGCCCCTTTATATCTTAGATTGTACATTTTAAATAGGTAATGTATACTCTTTTATGCAGATCCTATAAATGGGCCTTTCGTGATTTGAATAAAAGGCACATTAGTAGAAATGTGAATATTGAGCCGTCATTGACTGGGTTCAAAAACAGCCTACAGAAAATGGACTTGGATTTATGAAAGTATGATAGGTTGTAAAAAGGAAGGATTGTAAAGGGATAGCTTCGAATTTTGGGGTATCAAAACCAAAGCAAAATATGATGAAAGTAAAAATAAAATAGATAAACCCCATAATTTCTTATACCATACCTGTTCACACTGAAACACTTATCACAATATTCAGTGAATCTATATTAAAAGACCTTGTTAAACTTTGTGACATATTTCCATTCTATGGAGGTCAGGTGCGAAATAACACCCCATAATTTTATCATATCATATTTCTTCAAACTGAAACATAATTATCAAAGTATACTTATGCAGATAGATATGAAAAGTCTTTATTAAATTTTGTGCCTATTTCCATTATATGGAGGCCAGGTGCGAACGTAGACCCCACAATTTTATTATACCGTCCCTATTTAAGTTAAAACATACTTATCAAAGTATTCTTATGTACATCTATATCAAAAACACTTGTAAACTTTTTTTTTTTAATTTTTCAATTTTTTATTTCCATACTTTGTGGACCAGGTGCGAACGCAGACCCCAAAATTTTAATGAACCACCGTTCTGCCAGATCAAACATACCCATTCCTGTGTCTCGATACATCTTCTTTCATCATATGTAATCAGTTTTTAAAATAGTCAACCATATAGAAGCCTATTCGTGACCAGACACACACACACACACACATTCAGCTTTATATA
>NC_136488.1:72424884-72427384 GCF_053919585.1 Euprymna scolopes | reverse complement strand
CCTCAGGGATCGATCCTTGAACCTTTATTATTCCTGATATCTATAAATGACTTACCTAATAACATTCTCTCTGAGATGGGTATATTTGCCGACTACACTACGCTCTATAGCAGACACGTGGGGAAAACTAATGAGCACATATCTCAGGTAATGGCAGAATCCTAGAGGAAGACCTTCAGTCTGTGGTAGAATGGGATCAAAAATAGATGGTAACGTTCAACGCTGTTAAGACAAAGCTCGTTTCCTTCAATAATTACATGAAACCTTACCCAACCACCAATAGCTATGGCTAAGAATATATTATCTGAAAGTACTTTGTTCAAACTCCTTAGCTTAATGTTCACAGAAAATATGAGTTGGAATAGACACATCAAGATCATTGCCAAGGCTGCTGCGAAGAAGGTGGGCTCTCTCTACTCTGCTAGAAAGTTACTTACGCCTGAAAGTATCCTGTATTTCTACAAAGCCACCATTCGCTCATGTATGGAGTACTACTGTCACATTTGGGTTGATGCATCTGCTACTAGTTTCTCGCTCTGGGAAAGGCCCAAAAGAGAGTCGCCAACCTGACAGGTCGCGAACTGTAATCTAAGCTTCCCATCGACGAAATGTTGCATCCCTCTGCCTGTTTTACAAGTATTTTAATGGTGGATGCTCTGACGAGCTACAAGCCCTTGTACTCATCGACAAAAATACCACTGACAAACCCGGCAAGCAGCAAAGTCCCACCCCTACACAGTAGAGATCCCTAGATGTTGGAAGGCCTTCTACTCGAATAGCTTCTTCCTCAGAACTGCTAGACTTTGGAATTCCCTTCTGGCTTCCTACTTCCCCAACTGTACTGACATGCAGAAGTTCAAGTGTAATGTGAACAGAAATCTTGCTGCTAAACTTTCTACATAGTACCCTTACAACTTAGATCCCTGATAGTAGCCCCTTACATCAAAAAGGCAATGTGCCTTGTTTGAAGTGAAAATGTAATAATAAAAAAACATTTTATAATTAAAATGTTTTTAAAAAAAGAAAATTGCAAGTAAGATTGTTTTCATATGGGTAGACTTCTGAACATGCACCTTGTTTCTTATTTAAAAATAAAACTACCCGATGATTTTACATGATTTTCTGTTGTATTATATTTTTTTTCCGTCACGAGTAAGATTTTGTTTGTTTTTTCATATGGGTACAATTCTGTATGAGTACCTTTTTTTCTTTTTGAAAAATAAAATTACTTGTTGATTTTACGTGATTTTTTTGTTATACGACATTTTGTTTCTGTCACAGGGAAGGTTTTGTTTTTTGTTTTTTTTTTAATGTGGGTAGAATTCTGCGTAAGTACCGTATTTCTAATTTATCTTGCCTTTGGTTATAGTAATGTTTTGTACTTTACATTTATTTGGAAGAAAAAAAAACTTGAAAATAGGTTAAACTCCAAAAACTTTTCCAGGTAAAGAGAAAATAACTTGCCTTGCATTTGATACATAAGTAGGAAATAATGTTTTCACCTAAAATGCGTTGGTTTCAAAGATCACCAATCTACACAGGAAGGACTTCAGAGCACTAATAAAACCAAGTTTCTACTGCTCATCTGGTTTATTAGTATTAAAATATGTCTTCAAATAATGTGACGAATACGTCAGCTGACACAGTGTTTTAGTATTAGTATAAATAGTTTATTTATTTTCTCTATTGGTATATATGTGTCTCTATTACTATTCTGTGTGTGTGTTTTTATATATATATATATATGTATATATACATACATATATATATATATACATACATATATACATACATATACACATACATATACATATATATACATATACATACATATATATATATACATACATATATATACATACATATACATATATATATACATATACATATATATACATATATCTATATATATACATATAAAAATATACATATACATATATACATATATATATACATACATATATACATACATATACATACATATACATATATATATACATACATATACATATATATATACATACATATGCATATATATATACATATGCATATATATATACATATGCATATATATACATATATATATACATACATATGCATATATATATACATACATATGCATATATATATACATACATATATATACATACATATATATATATATACATACATATATATATACATATACATATATACATATATATATACTTTATTCGATTGGCAAAATTTTAGAATAATTATGAAGAAGTGAACCATCGCGTTAATTCAATCGACTAAAATAAGATGAAAAATGGGGCGAGGAAAAGGAAAAGAAAAAAAATGGGGCAAGTTACATGTAACAAATATACAAGCCAATAAAGTAAATAAGTCGATTAAAAACAAGATCGTTAACATGCACCTGACAAGGGTCATAAGTCTGAAAATTATTATTTTTTAGAATATTAGGGAGTGGTATTAAGTAAGAGCGGAGAGGAGGTTAAAACAACAACAACAACAACAA
>NC_136488.1:72417384-72419884 GCF_053919585.1 Euprymna scolopes | reverse complement strand
ATATCTACAGATAGTAAAGTGCCTTTTATCCAAAAAGCATTGCAATATATCGATAATGGCTGATGCAGGTGCAATATGAATGTATTTGTAAATGGTGATAGAAGTTTTTTTGTGGATGAAACTACTTTAGATAAAGCAGGAACCTGGAGCTTCATTTTTTAAGCGTTAATCTTAATACCTACCTTCGAGGCATAAAATTGCATCTCATCTATTGCAAATTGGATGTCACCCAAATTTCCACTCAGTATGGCAATATCGTTTGCATAGTCATGATACAAGAGTTGAAAATCACGGCTCACAATGATACTTGAAAAGTTTTCTAATGTCCTGGAAGTTATCCAAGCAATGGCATAGTTGAACAAAGTTGATGACAAAACGCGTCCCTGATGAAACTCATACTCTATTTAGAAAAATTGTGATTCCTGACCATAAGCAAAGCATGAACCTTTGTGTGAGTGGAGAGGCAGAAGGCTTTAAGCAAGTTAATGAGTGTGGGCGGGACACAGTCTGCTTGCAAAATTTGTTAAAGACTTCACAGTCAACAGAATCAAACACAGTCAATGAAACAGAAACTAGTTTTTTTACTGGTAGCACCAATGATGCTTAAGCACACGATGGAGATTGAAGATTTGATCAATGTATCCTCCGAAGAAGATGAAATCCGTATTGGTTTGGCCTGGTTCGCATATACTGCTGGGATTGAAATCACTTCAACAAGATAGGGGCAGATTTCAGTAACAATATCAATGAAACTTGTATCATGCTAGTTGCTGCAGAAACGTTTGTAATCTTTCTTGAAAATGGAACGAGAATAGCATCACTCCAGTCCTGGAGAAGGACTTCAGATCCCCAGAAAATAATCCCAGATTACAGAAAATAGTTTGGTGAAGGAGAGTGATTAGAGTGTTAGGCAACGAAATTCATCAGCTCCAAACGAACTGGTTTGATTTGATTTGCAAACCTAAGTTTCAATCTTTGGTATAGTGTTTAGTCGTACCAAGAGTTAGTTGCACGACTTCATTTACACTGATTTTGAAGGACTACCATAGATCCTCCACAATAGTATCGTCTGACTGGAGATTTTGAAGAATATTTAAACGGTTTTACAATTGTATTTCAAAGTTTTTATAATTGTCTGCACATTTAAGTCTCGAAATGTTATATTTTGGAGACTGATTGGACTTTTTATTTACTTAGAACTTGGTGCAATCTTGTTCTCACCAGGAAATGATCAGAGCCATTTTCGATACCAGTTTCAGCTCCACAATATGCACAACAGTCAAGTACACATGATTCTCAACAGGAGTTGATGAGGATATGGTCGATGCAATTTTGAGTGACATCATCAGGGAATATGAGATGTTGGAAACGGGTACTAGACATGGTGAGCTGGTTTGTAGTAGTAAAGTCTATGAGACGGTCTCTATTGAAGCAATAATCACCTATTGCAAAAGTGCCAACATGTCTTGTAGTAGCATCTTTACTGTCTGTATGAATGTATAAATCACCAACGATTATTACTAGGCCTTTAAAAGGAATACGAATCATGGCAGTTTAGAGGCAATCATAGAAACCATCTTAGACGTAATCACTAGCATCAAGAGTTGGGACATAGACTGTGACTATAGATATGTTGAACAAGTTATCTTACATAGAATTCGAAGGGGAGATTGATTCCCAGGCTAAAAGTGCTACATTCATCTGATCAGCCAGAGCAAGTGCAACATCCCGAGTTGTGGGACTTTTATGACTCTGCTTCCTGAATCCACAAACCTAACTTCAGACAGAGAGGCTACATCGACATCTTATTAGTGGAAAGCTCGAGCTGTGAGAACTTTGGTTTCATTTTAGCTTCAGCGTCCATACTTTCCAATATGCCCAGCTGAAGCATGTCAGTCCATTATGTGTTCTACCTCTTAAAGTAACTCCATAACATTCTCGAATATCCAAGATACTAGGGATCATAGTAGACTCTGAAAGAGCTGGCTTCAGTGCATAAACACTAATATGACTGCATATAACCTGGCTGATGTTAACCCTTTAGATCAGACTACATGGAGAGTAGATGTTAGACATTGCCTAATGTTGCCCACCTCAGAGTCGAAATGAGAATTAAAAAAAAAAGAAGAAACTATAAAAGTAGAGTAAAGATTATTAAGGAGGAAATAACATTGTTTGATTGGATAAGAATTGATGTCATTATTGTTAATTTATTAAAAACAAAGTATTAGGCCAGAAAGACTTTGAAATAAATAACATCAAAGATGTTGTACAAAATTCAAAATAATAAAACAATTTTCAAATGAGTATTATCAATGCAGAAACGTAAACAAACCTAATTCGTTAAGTTTATCGAAGCATTCAAATATTTAGCTATATTTTGGAACAAAAAACTTTTGTGTCATTGTGTGTGTATATATATATATATATATATATATATGTGTGTCTCTGTGTGTGTGTATTTATATATATATATATATATATACATATATGTGTGTGT
>NC_136488.1:72254884-72412384 GCF_053919585.1 Euprymna scolopes | reverse complement strand
TTACTTATATGTATGTATATGTATGCATGTGTATATGTAAGTGTGTTTTTTGTGCATATATATATATGTATGTATATGTGTAAGTGTATGTATGCATGCATATGTATGGGTAAAACTATACAAACACCGTGACAGCGAATTAACCCTACCCCTAACCCTAACCCTAACCCTAACCCTAAACCCTAACCCTAACCCTAACCCTAACGCTGTCACGGTGTTTGTATAATAATACCTATGTATGTATGTATATACATGTGTATGTATTTCACTTATCATTAATTCATTTGCTTCTTTTAATAACTCCTGCTGATAATTCAATTCTTAAGTATTACTTGTATATTTCAGTTGCCCCTTTTTCTACTTTAAATTTTTGGCGCCTTTTCAATGTCATCTTGTCTGGGTCATTTTGACATTGACCTTTCTATTCTAATATTAACTCAATCTCCATTCAATTTTTTTCTCTTCTTCTTTTTCTTTACTCATTCTTCCAATATTAGCCCAGCCTTGTCAGTCGATTTAAATTCTTTTTCTATGCACATCTTTTCCTTGCCTCCATTTGTGAATTATTCCACGGATTTCTGCCTTTTGGATTACTTTGGACCATCTTCCAATTACGCGATTCCCTTGGATTTTACTTGTGGAAATGGAAACTTAACCAACTTTTTTGGATTTTGATTTTGGGATTGTACCGTTATTGGATACTTTACCCCTCACCAGATTATCCATTCACATGAAATCACTTTTTTTCTTCACCATATTCCCTCTCCTTCACTATTTGTTACCAAGTAAGATCTATGACTTACTTGTAGTTTCATCAAATACTTTTGCAAGCAAAATTCGATCCCGCATTTTGCTAAATCCTACCCTCTGATGAGAAGGAAAATATTTCTTCGAAACCCCGTGGAGTAAGAACTATCCACTTACTTATGCTTCCTTTTTAAAATTAAATATGTTTTTAACTCTTTTTCAAAGTGTTTTTAACATTTTATTAACTACTTGTTCTTTTTATATATATATATATATATATATATATATATATATATATATATATACACACACATTATACTTTGGAGTAATTGCTCCAAGTCTGGGGTAATTGCGTCAACCAGCTAAAAGTGCTCTTTTATCAAGAGCACTTGTTTTAGTTGGCACAATTACCCCCGGATTTGGTGCAATTACCCCAAAGTACAGTATATATATATATATATATATATATATATATATATATATATATATATATATATAGAGAGAGAGAGAGAGAGAGAGAGAGAGAGAGAGAGAGAGGGGGGAGAGAGATGTTGTTTGTTTTGGTTTTAGTGATATGTTTTGAATGAATTCAATTATTTACGAATGTGCATTTTTACCTAAATGCGAGTTGGGAATCATTTTCCCTTTAATCAATTTGGTACGCCCACATGGGGAGCGGTATATATATTATTTTTAAAATATAATTATCCACTGACACGTGTTTCGTCGTCTACGACTCATCAGAGTGATTGAATCTAGCGAGATTTGACCCCACGGATATATATATATATACAGAGAGAGAGAGAGAGAGAAAGAGAGAAGGGGGGATGTACTACCGATCGGTTCATTCACAACTACTATCACTATTTTAGTGTGATTTGATTCGATATTACTTTTACATCTAACTGACACGCATGTTTTCAGTGTGTAACTTAAATACTAGAAAAAGATATTGAACCATTCTTTAAATGCTCAGAGATTCATTAAGAAATATTAGAGAGTGGTTAAATCAACTGAGAGGAGTCCACTAGATAACTTAAAGATAGATGGATGACTTGTTTAGTTAATTATAAATCACAGCTAATTAGAACAATTAAAACAGATGTTCTTTCAAACACTAATTGTGCTATTAAAATATACAACTGACAATAGAAGAGTTGTTCTCTATTTCATTTATTTACGAATTGCTATACTTTATACAAAGCCTATTCATATTATTTTTCCAATCATCGTTCATATCATTTATATCATTACATTTGTTGTATAAAGAAACGGTCACATGCACACAATATTTATATATATTTTTGTGTACACAAATGCATAAAACTTTCTCCATTACAAAGCATGCATCATTAAGTGTTATTTTCTTACACACACACACACACACACACACACACACACACACACACACACACACACACGCGCGCGCGTGCGTGTGTATGTACTTTTTTCTTATTCTTTGTGTGTGTTTATTTTGAAAATGATATTTGTGAATAGATGATAATATCATTGATCTTCACTGATCTGTACGCATACCCAAATACCTATGTTCCACTTAAGTCTGCCATTAGTGACCAGTCCTTTCCTCTTTGCTGCTATTTGTTGACCCATCCAATCTTTTAACTTACCCTTCAGTTTCCTCTGTAGTCATTGATCCAATATTTTTGTTCAGAATACACAAGATATATGTCGTTCACATTGAGCTGGTGGAATTGGTCATACCCATCCATCTGCCCATCTTCATATTTATTTTTATTTGGGCACTCAAGGAGAACACTGTTTTGTTGGCCGGGTAGATAGATCAGTGCCCTCATCTAAGTTTTTATTTCTTGAGAGGATCTTAGTGAAACACTACTTGCTCGATGAACACAAATTAATTTTTATTTCCTCCATTTTGATTCATGCATCTCGTTAACCATGCGCCTTTCTGTCCATATTTTTGCATTCTTTTTTTTTGAGCTTTTGCTTTTTTTCTTTACATATCTTTCTCTTGGCTTTAGTTTGTTCATATCATTGACATTCCATTTCTGTTTCTCTAGTAGGTTGGTTCTTTCTACATGTCTATGTGTATCTCCTGTTAGTATCTGTGCTTCTGTTTCTCAGCCCGTTCACATTTATCTCTTCAACCATCTTTCTATAATATGTTTCAGCATTTTGGACATGAGGATTGATAATTTGTCTCATTTGTATTATTGAAGCCATTATTTTCATCTTGGATGCTATTTTTATAATGTTTCTGTTGATCTAACCTCTAACCATCTTCAGATACGGAATTCCAAACTATACCCCTTACTTAATCCACTGAACTGATTTTAGTCAACGCATTTATCCATTGCGCTACGCGTTCATGTGGATTAACAATCAGTTTTAAGTGACAGGCTTCTAGCGGTTAAAAGTTCAATTTTCATTGTAGATAGTACTAACTGAGAATAAAAATACAACCATTTAATTTTTTTACCTAACCACGGCTGACAGAATGAGAACAATCTACCTTCATGAATTAAATTGAAAATATGTATAAATTCTCAAGCTTGGAAAATGCAACTAAAAAAGGTCAGAGGTTGCATCAATCGAAACGTTGTGAAAATGATGACTAAAATGAGAATAATAGTCTGAATAATAAAAATAATATACAATAACTAGGGCTAGGACAACAGCATATTCTTTTCATTGTTTTGACTCTCGAGTGTGTATTCGTTGATATCTTATATGCTTCGTGGCTGGGTTCGAATCTCCCGACCAGTAGGAATTGTCATTCCACACTGATGATTGCGTGAGCATGAAACACTAGTGTCTGTAGGTATGAAAGAATAATTATTATTTTATTATATAACTCAATATCTGTGTGTATGTGTGTGTGATGTTTGTGTGTGTATAGAAAGAAGATTAGAGACTCTACATAAAATCTAAAAAAATGTATTCATACATAAAATTTACCATGGAAAACAATTGGAAGTGTTACCGAATCTATAAGTACAGCCCTAATCGGATTATACATGCCTATCTCTTTCCTCGCCTTGAAAATTTAAATACATCCCATTTTATGTATCAAATTTTCGGATAAAGACAAAGTGGTTCCAAATGTCCACGTGTCTTCCTAACTTAAGGGAGCTATGGAGCTGAAACCTCTTTAAAATTTCAAATATATTCTAACCCGATGAAATTCACATCGTATTTACAGAATTATAAAATTAAAATCAGCTTGAATCTCTGCGTTATCATCTTTGTATCGAATATTTATGCATCTCTCCTCTAAATGAGCCATGGCGACAGAGCACTCTAAAGATATCGATTTATTATTATTTCAGTACTGATCCTCATTTAATCCCCCAGCAACATCGGAGCATCCCACTAGTACACATATATTAGTATACATATATTATAAGATCATACACTATGCGTACGTTTTTGTTTAAGTACTTACGTCAATAATGATCAATGCATGAATAGAGCTTCATACTAGTATACATATAACTAAATATTAAGTTTGAGTTAATATTGTCATTACATGTATTTTAAATTAGATATCTTTATTCAACTTTCGAACTGGACACATTATTATCGGTGTTATAACTAAGGCTGGGACAACAGCATATTCTTTTCATTGTTTTGACTCTCGAGTGTATATCTGTTGATATCTTATATGCTTTTATATAGAGTGATTTGGTTCTCAGTTGATTAACTGCGCCTAACTGTGTCGGATATATATTCGAGAGTCAAAACAAGAAAAAAATATATTGTCATAGTCCTAATAATAACCCATCTTTTTACACATATCTTATTCTGTTTATATGTTTCTATCATAGATTTTCTTTATATCTGTTTCTATACAAGGAATTTTCATTTGCATTCTCATATTCAACATTGAGTTTTGTATCTTTCATTCTTGTATTCTTCACATCTAGCTCGCACTGTCTTCCACAATCTTTCTGATATTTAATGAACAGCTTAGTAGAGCACAAGTTCAACTGTGAATGAATAGGATAAGTAAGATTGTGTTTCACGTTTAGAATACCCACACAACAAAATGGCCTACGTTTTACCCAGTTTATTATTCCGGCCTCTTGCACCAGTGGGAAATAAGCAGCTAGTTTAGCCATAAAGAAGGCCACCATCTTATATCTATTTTCATAACTATCATTTTCACCTGTTTCTGTAATTTCATTCTTCTGCGAAAATCAACATAATATAAATATTCATTGGTCGATTGGATTGAAGATCATAGTAGATCTTTTCAGATAATGTTGTGGTATTTCTACTAATGTCCTTTATTTTTAATAAATATATCATCACCATCGTTATCATATTTGGTATAACATTTGTTTAACATGCTGAAATATGCTGAAACACATTTAGAACTTGATTTCCAAACCAATCTCTGATCAGATTATTTTTACTCTTATTTCTTTCAAATCTATCAACACGTTCTATCATAGTCCCTTGACATTCCCGCCACCTACCAACTGACCTTGCTCCTTCAACTGTTCTACTTGTACTAACTCAAACATTCTTGTCTCTATTCTTTCAATCTAACTGGTTATTTATTTGTTTATTTTGAAAACAAAATGTGACACAAGGTCGTTTTTAATGTGGGAGAAAACCGGCTCCCCCATAAGGAGCCAATCTGGCAGAGTGCAAAAATAAAATCGCCTCAGTATAGAAAGGTCCCCCCTCCATTGACTAAGAATAGTTTAACTTGGGTGCAGCATCAGAGCAGACACCAAACCCCGGCCACCAGGCCTGTTCTGTCAGTCTTTTTCGACTGCCCTAACGAAATCTCCTGTTCTGCATACGTCTCTCAATATAGTCCAGATTTAATCACATCTAAACCCATTTTTAAGGTTCACATTACACATTCATTGTATTATTTTTATATCATTTCTTCCCGTGCAACACATATTCTCTTTACCCTCAGTGGCCAGAGTTCACTCCCATATATCATCACACTGCACACGCATGTATGCCCGCACACACACACACACACACACACACACACACGTTCCAAAGGTTTCCTTAAGAATACCAGATGAAATCTAAAAGATGAAAACACTAATTAATAATTAATTAGCAATTTTCATTTTGGAAAACAATTTTGTTTAATTCATATTTTTCATTATATTTACTATATTAGCAATAATAATTTCGTATGAAATTAGTATTAACATCTTAAAACATCCTAACCTACTCATTTCTTATTATCTTTATACTTTTAAATATTTATTCTATGAAGAAAGTTGCTTCAATTTGGATAAAATAAATATGCTTGATTTTATAATTGTCATTAAAATTAATTATTTCTCATAACACATAAAGGTAGTGATATTGATGTCTAAGTTATGGTACCATTTCTCATTAGTATTATCACTATTATTTTGGATTTTGATTTTCAGGATGTTTTTGGTTTTATTATAAAGAACTAGTTACAATGAAGTATACAAAATATAAAAAAAAAAACAATTCAATCTAGTCTTCTGTTTTATTTATGTCTTTGTGGAATCTTATAATTTTATGATTTTTCAAAACACATCTATATATTTCGGGCTACTTGGGTCTAGGAGTTAGAGTGTTTTCTGATAGGCTGGGAGATTTCAATCCTCAGTCAAATCATACCAAAAGCTAAAAAATTTAGATTAAAAATATTCTGAAAGAAAAATAAATGAGAAATAATTGATACGTTGTACGAAAGTGACGATTTATCTGGTGTAAAGATCAAATAAAGGAAAAATAAAAGTGAAACGAGAGGAAGGGAGGTAAACATAACAAAAAGAAAAATAATTGATAACGGAGAAAGTAAAAAAAGAAAATAAAAATAATTGATGTTAAAAGTAAAGCAGGATGCATCATCAGAAATCTTGTAAAAAAAAAAAATCATCAGAAACCTTGTAATAAAACAAAAATCATCAGAAACCTTGTAATAAAACAAAAATCATCAGAAACCTTGTAATAAAAATAAAATCATCAGAAACCTTGTAATAAAAAAAAAATCATCAGAAACCTTGTAATTAAACAAAAATCATCAGAAACCTTGTAATTAAACAAAAATCATCAGAAACCTTGTAATAAAACAAAAATCATCAGAAACCTTGTAATTAAACAAAAATCATCAGAAACCTTGTAATTAAACAAAAATCATCAGAAACCTTGTAATTAAACAAAAATCATCAGAAACCTTGTAATAAAACAAAAATCACCAGAAACCTTGTAATTAAACAAAAATCATCAGGAACCTTGTAATTAAACAAAAATCATCAGAAACCTTGTAATAAAACAAAAATCATCAGAAACCTTGTAATTAAACAAAAATCATCAGAAACCTTGTAATTAAACAAAAATCATCAGAAACCTTGTAATTAAACAAAAATCATCAGAAACCTTGTAATTAAACAAAAATCATCAGAAACCTTGTAATTAAACAAAAATCATCAGAAACCTTGTAATTAAACAAAAATCATCAGAAATCTTGTAATTGAACAAAAATCATCAGAAATCTTGTAATAAAACAAAAATCATCAGAAACCTTGTAATAAAACAAAAATCATCAGAAACCTTGTAATAAAACAAAAATCATCAGAAACCTTGTAATAAAACAAAAATCATCAGAAACCTTGTAATAAAACAAAAATCACCAGAAACCTTGTAATTAAACAAAAATCATCAGAAACCTTGTAATTAAACAAAAATCATCAGAAACCTTGCAATAAAACAAAAATCATCAGAAACCTTGTAATAAAACAAAAATCATCAAAAACCTTGTAATAAAACAAAAATGATCAGAAACCTTGCAATAAAACAAAAATCATCAGAAATCTTGTAATAAAACAAAAATCATCAGAAATCTTGTAATAAAACAAAAATCATCAGAAATCTTGTAATAAAACAAAAATCATCAGAAATCTTGTAATAAAACAAAAATCATCAGAAACCTTGTAATAAAACAAAAATCATCAGAAACCTTGTAATAAAACAAAAATCATCAGAAACCTTGTAATAAAACAAAAATCACCAGAAACCTTGTAATTAAACAAAAATCATCAGAAACCTTGTAATTAAACAAAAATCATCAGAAACCTTGCAATAAAACAAAAATCATCAGAAACCTTGTAATAAAACAAAAATCATCAAAAACCTTGTAATAAAACAAAAATCATCAGAAACCTTGTAATAAAACAAAAATAATCAGAAACCTTGCAATAAAACAAAAATGATCAGAAACCTTGCAATAAAACAAAAATCATCAGAAACCTTGTAATAAAACAAAAATCATCAGAAACCTTGCAATAAAACAAAAATCATCAGAAACCTTGTAATTGAACAAAAATCATCAGAAACCTTGCAATAAAACAAAAATCATCAGAAACCTTGTAATAAAACAAAAATCATCAGAAACCTTGCAATAAAACAAAAATCATCAGAAACCTTGCAATAAAACAAAAACCATTCGAAACCTTGTAATAAAACAAAAATCATCAGAAACCTTCTAATAAAACAAAAATCATCAGAAACCTTGTAATTAAACAAAAATCATCAGAAACCTTGCAATAAAACAAAAATCATCAGAAACCTTGTAATAAAACAAAGATCATCAGAAACCTTGCAATAAAACAAAAATCATTCGAAACCTTGTAATAAAACAAAAATCATTCGAAACCTTGTAATTAAACAAAAATCATCAGAAACCTTGTAATAAAACAAAAATCATCCGAAACCTTGTAATAAAACAAATATCATCCGAAACCTTGTAATAAAACAAAAATCATCAGAAACCTTATAATAGAACAAAAATTTAAATTCAATGAAAAAACAAAAAGAGAAAATCAGAATGTGTTACTGAGAAAAGAAAGAGATCTATTTTGTTTTCAACCTTTTTTTATTCTTGCTAAAATTTCCCATTCAAGCATAAAATTATAAATAGTACCAGTTCAGGTATAGAAACTTTTAAAATGATGATAGTGGGGGGGGATGATCACTTCCCTATAGACCCGTTCTTAGTCCTTTTCTACTGTAATGTTGTTTTCATAGTAGGTGCGCAACAGCACTGCAAACTTCTGTAAAAGATTCACCACCAAAAATCTTTCTTCTCTTCCTCTGTATACTGAAAATTAAATGGAGCTTCTATGAACAGAATTTCTTTCCAAAAACTTCCTGTTGGTGTAACATAATACCAGATATCTATACATTATGCCACGGGTTCACATGGGATAAAGTACTAGGTAAAATTCAGTTGTAAGTTACACTCTTCTACAGGTTGTAGGTTCAAGCGTTAGTTTGGGCGATACTCAAAATACAATTGCGAATTACTTAGAACTTCTACCCAGTCATGACTGACAGAATAACAGCATGCTATTCTCATGAATTAAAGGAGTTCGTTTGAAAAATCGTGCAGATTTCCGAATTCAACAATATACATCTGATGAAGGTTGGGAGTTACATCAAACAAAACATTGTGAAAATAATACTTAAGATAGGAACCTTACCGTACTTTAATGTAACTGCACCAAGTCCAGGGTAATTGCACTAACTAGCTAAAAGTGATCTTTTGGCAACCATGCATTAAAAGAGCACTTATTTTTGGTTGGCGCAATTACCCCTGGATTTGGCACAATTACCCCAAAGATTTGACACAATTACCCCCAAAGATTTGGCACAATTACCCCAAAGCATTGAAGTCTGAATAATCCAAATAATACGAATTATCAATCCTCATCTAAAAAATTCAGAAACATAAAAATCTGAACAATCCAAATAATACATACACATCTATAATACTCAATCCTGGGCAGGAACAGTTACACAATTAGGACATTAAAACTGGAAGCTGTACAAAGAAAAGTGATTAAATGAATAAAAGAATTAAAGGATCTCAATCATAATACAAAGATCGGAATCCTTAGGTTTAATTACGTTACTAGGGAAAATAATGCTGGGCAATATGAATAAGACATTCCCAATTATGTAATGAGACTTCTAAATGTAGCGAACACAGTTTTAATAACTCTCTTCGCCTTGTAATTTATTGGGAAGAAAAATTTTAAAAACTAAGTCTCTAAAATATTTTCTACTAATAAAGTTATATGCTTTCGAAAAAAAATATAGCCCAATTAGTTTGAAACTAACTTAATGTAAATCATTGAAAAAAAAAAAACTGGATAAATGTAGAAATAATGATAATAACTGTTCAATTTACAGAGATACTTTGAGGTCTATCTGGTGAAATATCTAAGAGAACCTGATCTGTGTATTCATATTACAGATTCTGTAAATTGTTTTTCTTCGTTTAAAGTTGCCATTAAAACAAGCGATGTCAAAAGAGACAATGAATACATAAATGAATAGATCAAAATAAATTGACAGATATATACATATACGCACACACACACACACACACATACACGTGTATACATACACACACACATATATATATATGTATACAAACACACACACACATATATGTGTATACATATACGCGCGCGCGAGCGAAATAACCACATATCCAGACACACAAACTGTTTGGGTTGGTTGTGTGTATTTTGATATATGCAATAAATGTATACATAAATATTCATCACTTGTATACATAAATACATAAATATGTATGCAATATAAAAATATTGTTTCAAAGCAAATTTCTTATCTAATTGCTCTCAGTAGTTTTCGACGATAAACTTTTTCTGGGCGAGCACAAAAGGAATTAATATCTATGAAGTTTTTACAGAGGAGAAAGATGCTTTAAAGACAAATGAAAAGAAAGCATTTTTGCCTCTTTTTATTCTTTGTTCTTTTGCAGTAAGCATCCTCAAATTATTCGTGTTTTTCAAAATTGCTGACAATTTTTGCCATACGACTATTATCTAGACATTGCATTTTCCTGACATTAACAAGAACACAACGACAAAATAAAGAAGAAAAAAAAATGTTGATATAAAAAAATAAATAATCATAATGATAGGCATAACAATAAGTTTGATGAGTAAATCTATGTCAATTTGCAGAAAAAGACATAACTTTGAATATATGGAAATATTCGTTTCTTTCTCGAGAAATACTTACGCAATTGTGTTTATACACACACACATACATACATACATACATACATACATACATATGTGTGGGGGGGTGTATTATGGATATGAGAGTTTTGTAATATATACATACTAGATTAATAACGGTTCCAGGACGGATTAAATTAATTCTGAAATTTGAACCACTTTTATGTCCCTTATGAAGATCAAAATCAGCACATAATGATACTAAACCTTATGTCTAAAATCTTATCCCAATTTTGATCAGCCAAATTTAATGAAAATCAAATATATTTGAATTATGAAATGAAGTATTGTCCATATTATGCCTCCATAAAAACTCTTTCAAAATAGACCAAAGAAGCTGAAATTTATGAATATTTAATAATTGATGCTAACTACCTACTGCTAAAATTTCACAAAAAATCAGAAGTGTCTGAATTTTCACAAATAGCTTCCAGTCCCTCCTTGGCTCCGTTTGAATCAAACTAAACTAAATAAAGTCTAATTTGGCCCGTTGTCCCTAATAGCTGTGTTCATAAAATTCATAATGATCGGTTGATTAGCGTAGGAATGAATTCTGTATATACAAATATATGAACATTTATACATATCTAACTTTATATAAATATATGTGTCCCGGCGTTGCTCAGAACGGAATATAAAAGAATGATTTTAAGTACAAAAGTAAAAAGATATCTATGAAAATATTTTAGGTTTTCGAGTGGGGGATTACTGTGTGTAGATTGGGGTGGGGTGGGGTATTTATTCTGATGTTTTTAGACAATACGAACGAAAGTAAATCAACTTTGCAAACTAAAATTTAGTTTAAGGTTAGGTGAGGGTTAATTTAGTTTTTGGTTATTTTAGATGTAAAATGTAAAAAAGAGAAAATTCGGTTTATAATGTTTAGATTGTTTGGTGAAGTTTGTTAATATTCGTTATCGTCACTTTTACTTAGCCAAACACGGGGGTTTTTCATTATGGTCTGTTTTTGTATTAAGTGCTTAATAATTTCAGAATTGAGTACCCCCCTCCAAAAAAAAAAACTCTTAAAATTAAAAAAAAAAAAACATGAAAAAATGAAATTGTTTTATAATAATTGAAAGAATTCGGTTTGTAACATCATGTGTTTTTTGTTGTATTTGTAAATTAGTTGCTAATAAAAATGGAAAAATTTGAAGTAGTTCATTCTTCACACCCTCATTTTTAATATATTTTATATTTTAAACAGTAAAAATGAAATTGGCCGATAACAAAAGTAAATGACACTACCCCAATTTTACCGTTCGAAAATTGAGAAACCATTCGGTTATCAATTTTTGTAAAATTAATATAAAAAAATCTAAATAAAACATATGATGTTGACCATTATTTAGATTCGGAGCTGGAATAATTTATTTTATCATAAAGAATGCAAGTAAACGTATATGTTTCTTCATGGCAGTTATTAATCGAAAATGTTAAAACAGCTAACAGATGCTACTAGTTGTAATTATCAGCAGTGGGGGGGGGTTACTGGCGATTAGTATTGGTTTAAGGTGATTACTTGCAGGTAGTGGTGGGCACTAGTCGGGACTGGCTGCCTTTGCAACTGGCAGTCATTGTACTGCGCCGACCTGAAATCATCTGTCTTCAACTGTTAGGCATTGTGGAGCACTGGCATCTGCTGACAGTCACTTGCGGTTAGTGATGTTTTGAGGCGTTGACTTGCGTTTACTGACGGACACTGGCTGGCTTCCATGCCTGTCATTGTCACTTCTTGGTGTTCAGTGTTGGTCAGTATCGGCTTCCACTGGACTGCTCATGAAATTGTCTGTCTACAACGGCGAGCCCTGGTGGTCATTGGCGTTTTTAGGCAGTTACTTGTGTTTGGTCATTGTCGGTCACTATTGAGCATGACCAGTGTTGAGCCCCATTGGATTGCTCTGAAATGAAATGTCCTGTCTTCAATATTCGTGCACTGTCATCCATTGTATGGTACTGGCACCCAGTAGCAGCCACTGATTGCCAGTGATTTTCAGGTGGTTACTACTACTTTTGAAAGGTTGGGCACTTGCTGGAACTGGTAGGCAAATCGTATATCTTCAATGGTCAGGCACTGTCATCGAGTGGCAAGCACTGGGATCCATAGTCGTTATTGCTCTTATAAGTTGACTGCTGTTACTTTAGAGCACTGCCGGGCACAGGTGGGTACAAGCAGGCCTTGGCGGCCACTGGCAGACTCTAGTGAGTGCTTTGTTCACAGTCTGAGCAAAGCAAGAAGCAAAACAAAGAGCACCCTATTCTAATTTCTATGCAATTCTGGATTACTGCATCGAAGATGATTGCTACGATGTCTGTTTTACAGGATAGATTTAAATCAAGCAATGTGCAAACAAAAGATTTTTTCGAAACTAATTGTTTATCTGTGCTTAATAAAATAATGAATGAAAATGAAAAAAAAGTTGAATTATATGAATCTTAAGTGAAAATACAGAATAATGTTGATTCACGCACTGTGTAAATAGAAGATATCGTTTTATATTTATGTGTTATCTGAGTTATATGTGAAAAAGACAAGTCAAATTAAAATTTGGGCCCTGACGGATACAGGCAGTCCCTGGTAGCCACTGGCGAGCACTAGCATGTGTTTTGTTCCAAGTCTAAGAAAATTATACATTTATATGTGTAAAAAGAAGTGGAATTAAAAGTTTGCAAAGTTATAATAAGATTGCTTTTAAGATAAAATATTCGAATGTGACAGTACAGTTTTTCTCGTATTTAGGTTTATGTTAAATGAAGTCGAGCTTTTTAGGTTCAAGGTATCTGAATGTTTGTTGTTGGACGACGCCATTTCGATTAGGTCGTGAGAGGTGTTATTAACCATTCAAAATTCCCTTATTCTGATATTCTTTTAATATGATGAATGTATGCAAACAGCCAATCAAATTGTCTGGAAGTTGCGAAGGGAGCGGTTCTTATTTTAAGCATTGTAAACGAAAGAACATATAAAATGTATCGAAAGAAAAAGGTAAACACAGACGATGTCAAAAAATGTAATAAATACAGGAAAGTTACATTGATGAGAGAGCGAGAAGAAAATAATTAATAGGTAAAAATCAGGCTACCTACATTGGAATATAAGTATGCACATTTCTTGACCGAATAACCACCATCTTTTTGTGATCTTTCACTAAAATTAGTTTCTGCTTTTTGATGATCTTGTAAAGCACACACACATTCACCTATTTTCAGAGAATCAACAAGATTAGTTTATAAATCACTCAATAATAAATGAATACCCAATATCAATGTTAGTATTTTCTGTATTTGCCAATAAATATAGTGCTATAATCAAAACATTCTAGTTGACTTTTTTGGTTGATTACTTGAAATCACAATTTTCTTTTGTCAGAATTATGTGGTAATATCATTGCACATTTTGCTCAATGTCAGAACATCTGACCTGGTCGGTCATATTCTAACTAGTTGACTTTTCTTTTTAGCTGAAACTGAATTTAGTTCAAACTAAACATGTTGAAAATAAAAGGTGGGAATATTAAACTATTAATTAGAATTTTTATATATTAACAAAACAAAACTTGGAGTCGGTTCCTCATCTCTTAAAGTGTTAATTATCGCACTGTTTTTTGTTTCTTTCTTTTTACCAAAATCCATAATTAATCTTAAACCATGATTTAAAAACAAATATATATAATAATTGGAATTTGAATTGAAAAGAATAGATTTCCTAAAAAGAATCATTTACAAAAACAAAACTTGGGGTAAAAAAGAAATAAACAAAGAATAACATGATTTATTAATAGTAAACACCAACAACAAAATGAAACAAAAAAGGGAAGTCAAATAATTATTCTAGAATCTAGTACCACATATTGGAAGAATTTTAGTATTAACTTGATGATAAGGTTAAAGTTCAAAATGGGAAAATAAATGTTTCAGAAATTTTATAGGGATAAGGATCAATAATTTCTGTCGTCTGTATTATTCAAACTACTATTCTCATCTTAGTTGTTATTTTCACAACATTTCGGTTGAGGTAAACTCTATGCATCTTTATGTCGCACTTAGGAATATATTCTTAATCAACATCATCAACCCTTGCATCAGGGGCTCAGTGGTGAAACTGATAAAGGCGTTCAGTATCACTCAGGTCCGAGTGACGGTCTTCTGGATGTTGATGGTTCGATGCTATAATTACAGGCAAAACTAAAAAAAAAAAAAAAAAAATTAAAATTACTTAACATTTCTAACACGGTCATGGCGGATGGAAGAGAACAATCTGCTCCCGTGGATTAAATAAGGGCTTCAGTTCGAAAAGATGCATCTGATGAAGGCCAGAGGTTAGATCAGCCGAAACGTTTTAAAAACAACCAAGATGAGAATAGTTGTTTGAATTTTCAGGTTTATTGATTTTTTTAATTTGAGAATCTTTCTGTCAAAATCCAGAAACCACACAGAATCTCAAACCGAACCACTTATTTAACTTACAGGGCAGACTGTCCTCGTTCCATCAGCCATAACTGGGCAGATGGAAAGTCTGGCAACCACCTCAGATTTATTTTACAACTCTGAAATCAGAAAGAAATTCTTTATTCTATAATAGAAAGTCAACTGTGGGTGTTTGCTTTTCTTTGGGCTATCAGAAATAGAAGAAGAAGAAGAAGAAGAAGAAGAAGAAGAAGAAGAAGAAGAAATAATAAACAACTATTTTTCTTCTTTTTCTTCTTTTTCTTCTTCTTCTTCTTCTTCTTATTATTATTATTTGTATGGACTAGTTCTCACACAGGCAATCATTAGTGATTGATCACTAACAAGAACCAATGGTGGTCCCTGGAGTCTGAGTAACAATAAGTCTCTCCAGATTATCAATGCTCTTCACCTCTTTTGATAACATTTTCAAATGATTTTGCATCATTGCAACAGTCGTTTGCCACTGACTTCTCGCTGATAATAACTATTATTATTATTATTATTATCATTATTATTCATACGGAAAATTAAATTACTGACATAATTCTATAATATTATCTGAATAGTTTAGTAATATATCTAGATAACTCTCAAGTGTGAACACTAGCAAAACATTTTTGCATCATTTTTGATGGACGATGCGATGTACACTACTAGTATCTATACACACACACATAAAGTCCCCCTCCTTATTTGGGTTGAGCACTGTCGCAAATGTACTTTCACCTGATGCTTCATTTGGCTATTAAGCGAAGCTCACTGTCCGTTTGTTTCTAAACAAACTAGCAGTTTGAGCACTGTAAAGCGATGGGTAAGTACTTATTTAATAGGCACTTGATGAAGAACCTTTGCAGGCATTGATTCGTAGCCTTGTGGGCAGAGCTGCCGACTGTCAACTCGATGGTTGTAGGTTCGATCCACAGTTGGGGAAAGGTGATTGTTTAGCCACACTGATGAGTTGTGATACAACGAAACAGTACTGTATGGATGACTATATGTATGTGTGTATAGTTAGTGGGATTTTAGTATATACCTCACTGCATGATAGCCGTAAAACTTAGCACATTATTACATTACATTTTAATCTCTAATCTATTAAGTGATCTAATTATTTTCTTTCATTTTATCTCTTTGATTTTTATCCAGATTTGTACCTCTTGATTCAACTCTATTAATGACACAAAAGGGTTTGTTTTATGTAGAACAAGTCCAAACCTGGATATATTTTTTGTTACATCTGAACTGGCTTAACATAAGTTCCATTAGGGCAAGTCCTTTATTATTCCTTACCATTTCCACGTTGACCGTCTTGTCTCGATGATTTTTCCAACCGATATTACTGATTGTATGAGACACATCCAATCATTGTAAATCATATTCTCTCCTGCTATTTTTTTTTCCAATTTCGAACACAAGATCTTCAAGCATGTCCCAAGCCGAAGATAAAAAGCATACCTTTGTCCTTCTTTAATTATCATCCACGTTTCCTGCACCACTTATAGCATAAGACACACGCGTCCGTCTATTACAGCACCAGTAAAAAGAGATACAATTTCTTTTTAGCACTGCGTCGACAAGCGTGTTGTCAGCACCTTTGGAAATTTCCCTCTCTTTTTTTTATTTTTGTTGTTGTTGTTGTTCGTGATCTATGCAATGTAATCTCCAGTCAAACAATCCAATCCTTAAAAACATCTAATGAAATTCACAACGCGTGTTTTGTATGTGCTCAATTTTCTTGGCATTTTGTGAGATAGGAAAGCATGTGTAGCAGAAAAGATGTGGCCATAAAACTAGTGGCAATAATATTGTCCACTTGATTCATTTTACAGCTTCTTCCTTTACACTCCTCACCACGATAAACTATTTTTCACACAACTTATATCCATCCTAACATTTTGTTTTTGTAAATCATTTACACATTTGTTTGACTTAATACGTTTTAAAAAGGGATTTTGTAAAAAAAAAAAAAAAGAAATGATTTATATAATTTCAGTCAATATCTCTTACACTGTTTGAATATAGTAAGAATCTGATGTCGAAATTATTTTCTGGCTTTAAAAGTTGCCACTAATAGGTACAATGTATACTATTCCTAACTGGCTGTACCTAACCGGTGCTTCCCAGAATGCAATGAACTATTTTTTTCTTTTAATCTTTGCACATTTTCAAATTAAGGTAGATAACTCCTATCATATCCTTGAAGTTAAAATGAGTTATCTCTTTTGTTGGTTTTTATTTTTAGGTTATTATTTAAACATACTTCATATCTGACTCGGATCAAATATTTCTTTTAAAATAGACAAAAGCAAACAGTGTTGTAATGTTGCCAACAACACTGTAGATCAATAACATATAGAAATTTGCTAGTCAGAAGCAAAAGTTGGTTTGTCAACTTAAATTCTAGTTGGGTCTTACTGTGAAAATTCAATAACTTGTTATTTAAACTAATTTGCGTTCATATTATTTAATTAATTAGACTTCTTATTGAGATGAGTATTATTTATTCATTTATTTATTGCGGACTATTATCTTTATCCTTCTTAGTTGTTGTTTCACGACGTTTTTTTGGCCAACTATTCCTCTGGTCTTATTAAAACGTCGTGAAAGAACAACTATAAGATGAAGATAATAGTCCGCAATAAATAAATGAATAAATGATACGCATCTCAATAAACATTTCAATTAATTAAAAATAATATATATCATTCGGTACGGACACGACAATGGAAGATCAGATAATAAATAAACGTGGATTTATAAGACCAAAAAATGCAACCTTAATTGCCTTTCGGGGCCCATGACGCAGTGGATAAAGGCGTTGAATCTCTAGGGTTTCAGGTGGTTCTAGCGGTCAATCCTACCCAAAGCCAGCCAGAGGCTTAGTTGGCAAAAATGTGGTGAGACGACAACAACTATGGAAGTCAGTATTTGCTGAACATGCAGTTAAGAGATTCGGAGTTCCTATTCCATTGTGGTAACCACCTGACGAAGGCCAGAGGAATAGTTGTGCGAAACGTCGTGAAACAACGAAAAGATGAGAATAATAGTCTGCAATAAATAAATGAATAATTTGCGTTTGTTTGAAAATCCCTCGCTTTGCAACAAAAATTGAAAAATACGTTACTTATTTATTGTTCACTTTATTTCTTTGTCTTTTCATAAATTCCATCGTATTTATTATGAAATATTTCAAGAAAAAGTTAAATGTACGAATTATATTGTGTAATTTATATTTTGATATAATTTTAGAAAGCGTTTTTTTTTGTTTTTTTTTAAATTTTTTGTTAAAACGTTTAACAATCGTAAAAAATAAATTGCAAATAAATTATCTGCTTATATAATTGTTGATCTTCATTCAGTTTTGTGCAGAAAGTGACAAAAACAAAAGTAAATAAAAACATTTTGCATAAAAAAATGTTTTTTCTTTAACAATAACGTAATTTCTGTCTTCACTCTTCAACGTTTTAGAGTATTTTATTTTTAAACTTAATGATTTTTAACAAAGAAGAACATAATATCACACGTCAAATAGTTGTTCTTAAGACGGTTTTTAGTCTGATACAGATTAATTTATCATATCTAGTATTCGATGTGCCAAAACTGATAGAAATTTTAGCATATTTTTTTCTAAGTCTTTATTATTATACAGGGTGTCCCAATAGAATGTATACATTCTTTAAATAAACTCAACATTTATTATAAGAAAGAAAAGTTTCATGCATCAAAATACTGTGAACAAATATAGAAATCAACTAATTATCGAAAGTGTTCAAATTGTTGGCCATTGTGGTCCATAAACAGCTAACAACGCTCACTGATGAAATCGAAAATGTTCCTAATCAGTTCAATTGGTATGTTGACACATCTTCTTTCAATGGTTGCTTTCAACGAATTCATTGCAACTCGTTTTGTGGTGTGAACCCTGTGTTTAACATGCTCCCCATCACCCCACCCGTCCCCAAAAAGAGAAAAATGTATTGGAAGGGGTGGGATCAAATCCGGTGAGCATGGGCAGTACTCGATACTTCTTCTTCATCCTAACTATCTGTTTCACAGGTGACTATCAAGATATGCTCTTACGTCATGATGATTAGTGGGGAAGTGCTCCATCCTGCTGGAAGTGCCATTTTTTATTCCTAAACATCTCTTGGGAACGTGGCATAGCATATTTATGTAGCAAGTTGAGATAATTTGAAAAGTGTATACATTTTATTGGGACACCTTGTATATTGATTTTTCTTCTTCATGTTCTTCTTCTTATTATTATTTTTGTTATTATCATTATTATTAATGTTGTTTTTGTTTCCTTATCACAAACCTTTTATCCCAAATCTGTTTCATGCCAATTTTACTATGGTTCTGCTCGACAGAGTATTATTAATAGCAATAGTAGTACCTATTTATTATGCCTCCCCACGGGACAGAGTTAGACACCAGGGTCGTTTTTTAACGTGGAGAAAAGGTACAAAAATACAAAATTGTCTCAGTCGTGAAGGACTGATCCTCCACTGAAAGAGAACAAGAAATGGAAGTGCAGCATCTGAAGAACAGATACTACACTTTGATCTTGACCAAAAGGCCAATAGCAGTAGTAGTAACATCATCATTTAAATCTGACCAATCTCTCCTTTCTTTCAAATACATCCTTATCACTTCCTCCTATATCTTCTTTAGCTTTACATTGCCAGCTGACCCTGCTTCCTCAACTGTTGTACATCTACTTACCCAACAATTCTCACCCATTCCTTCAATGTGATCATGTTAGTCATGCCAATGAAACGAAATGTCCTGCTCTGCACATGTCTCCCTATACTATCTATTAGTGTTGGGATGATTAATCAGAATCGGAATCAGGAATTGGAAAAATCAGAACTTTTGGAGGTATTGGAATCAGAAAAATTTGTACCTATTGTCTGATGCCAAAAACGATTATTTTAGTTGTCTTTTTTATTTGATTCTGTTTAAAATAAAATCTTCCACTACTGGTGGTAATGATAAAAAATAATAAATGTTATTTGGTTTTAAATTAACACTAAAACTAAAATCTATAGATCATCCCCCTCAAGTGTATTTTTATGTATGAAAAATGTATCTGGATACGTAACGTGTTTTTACAGTAATCAGGAATAAATAAAAACTCTATTGTTAAATATTTAGAGATTTATAAAGACTCAGAATCGGTAATCGTATCGAAATCGAGAATTTATTACGGAATCGGTAATTGTATCGGAATCAGGAAAAATATTGCAATCATCCCATCATTACTATCTATACTTAATCTTCCTCTGAGGTCACCAAATTTAAGTCTGTCTTTAGGATTCTCATTATGCTTTCATCATACCATTTTCATCTCATTGCTCTCCATGCAACACATGTCCTTAACTCTCACTGACCAATACATCATTATACTGCGTACACACTCCTGATATTCTCTTCATGCGCATCTAATACTAAATATTAAGGAAAAGTCCATAATTTAGTATCTGGTTCCTCTGATACAATGAAAAAGAAAAAGCATTCTTTTTTAAATATTTTAATAAATTTTCTGAAATGAAGTTGCATCTTAACTGGTTCACAGTAGAAAAATTACCCAATCAAAAATGTTATTTCTCGGGTTTAGTCGAGCAAAAGAAACAAACTAATTTTAAAACCATCAAAATATGCACCGAGCATTTAAAGTTAAAATAACTTTGAAGAAAAAGGAGGAGCTCAAGACAAAATTAATTTTTGTACCCCGTTTCTATAAAACTTGCTGACTTAAAAAGCCATGACAAGCATTTTTCTTAACATACTTTGGACTAGTGAATCCATTCCTTTTTTTATGTTTATAACTCATAACTAGGGCTATGACAACAGCATATTCTTTCCATTGTTTTGACTCTCCAGTATATATCCGATACAGTTCGACACAATTAATCAACCGAGAACCACATTACTCTACATAAAAAACCATATAAGATATTGTCGTAATTAGCATACCGCCGAGTAGGGGGGGGAGAAAAGACGGTTTAAGTCTTGCAACGAAATGTCGACGTTGCTTACAAGCAGTCTTTCCTTGTAAAAGTAACAAATGGGTAACGATGGTCGAAGTGTGATTTGTCTAAAAGACAGCAACAACTACTATCACAACAGTAGAGCGGCCACCCCTACTCCAACTCTCAGTCAACGAGATTCACGCGTGACTGGAATGTCTATTTAACTTGTAAGGAATAGACACTCAGGTTCTTTGCTTAACGGACCACCGGCCGTGTTGGTCACAGCTACCAGCACTCCTTTCTTCCCTACCTACCCTCGGCAAGTCAACCAATTCAAAATTCTCACAATATCAATGGATATATACCTGAGAATCAAAACAAGGAAAAGAATATGCTGTTGTCATAACCCTAGTCATGACACACATTTGTCTGCAGGTGAACATTTTTTTAAGGATATTATAGCGACTAAAACTAAATGATGCTTGATAAACTAACTGGACTTTCTCATTCTCAATAACATGAACCACAACTTTATTCTTCAGACATCAACACTCAAGATAACTAACACGTCTAATCTTTTCTGAGCTGAACCAAAATAAAAAACATGAAAATAAATTTACCCTCTCCTTACTTATACACCTCTCCAATGGGATAATCCACACCATTTAAACCAATTCCAAAGGTATTAGTCTATTTCTTTGCCACTTTCAACATTTTCTATTACAATAGAACCCTGGGATATAGTGGCCCTAGGATATGTTTTTTCTTAAGGTTACGATGTTTTTCCGGCCCCCGGTTACGGTTTTTGCCTTGCCTTATGGTGTTATTTATAATGTTATTTGATTATTTACATGTGTATTGTATACTGTACTGTATTTTGTTACTAATTTTTAATGCCGTATCCCGGGGTTTTGCTGTATCATATATCTCAGACTTTTTTGCAGCTATCAGTAACTTCAGATCAGTGCTATTCTTCAATTATCGTGCTATAAACGCAATATCATAACAAACCATTCTCTTGTGTTGCAACTCTAGTAAAACAAATTTAAGATAACAAATTGTACTTTGGACATGTGAAAGTTATAACATCACTTTACAAACCTCTTCAGGCTAGTGTAGCTACAGAGTTACTAACTCTGATTATTCTGCTATTTATAGTCTGAAAATGCTATACATTCTCTCATGTATATATATTTTTTCTCAAGCAGTTTAATTTATACTGCTTCTGTAATGAATAGTATAACGTCATGTTTTAGGGGGCGACTTTTATTTTTAAATAAATACTTGGGTTGTTCGTGGAATTAGTCTAATGAATAAGAACTTGGAAACGGCAGTAAAACCAATTTATATAATGGATAACCAATTTGGGGCATCTAGGTGATGTATTTTACGACTACACCTCTGATTTAAAATTTAAGACCACTTGCAAATCTTTAAAAAGAAATCTTTTTTAAAGGATAGATTTTAAACTCCTCACACTTAAGGTAATCACCACCACAACCTAAACGTTTATGAAAAAAAAAGCTACATTCCAAACATTTAATTCAGAAATTTACCTTAAGTGGGGGGGAGTTTAAAATCTATATTTAAAAAAAGTTTTCTTTTTAAAGATTTTTAAGTGGTCTTAAATTTTTAATCAGGAGTGTATATATTACTCTTTCTCTCTCTCTCTCTCTCTCTATATATATATATATATATATATATATATATATATATAACTGAATAATAATTATTGTTTATCCCTACAGACATTAGTATTTCATGCTCACGCAATCATCATTGTAGTAGGTGACAATTCCTGCCGGTCTTGAGATTTGAACCCAGACATGAAGACACCTGTTACTCCATCTGCTAAGCCTTTACCTCAGGGCTACCTAACAATTGTCATGGAAATGAAGGGAATTAAAAACTGTTAAATGCCGAATTCGGGCGAATACATTACATAATCTAGAGTGTTCGAACAAGTAGAAGTCGTGAACATTGAATAAACGCCAGTTTACTGAATTTTAGTTTTATTCCACAGACAGTGCCCATCTTTAAGTATTCTTGATACTTTATATATATATATATATATATATATATATATATATATATATATATATAGAGAGAGAGAGAGAGAGAGAGAGAGAGATGTTGTTTGTTTTTGTTAGTGATACTTATCGAATGAATTCAATTATTTATATGGAAGCACATTTTTACCTAAATATGAGTTGGGAATAATTTTCCCTTTGACCAGTTTGGTATCCCCAAATGGGGAGCGGTATATGTATTATATATAATGTAATATATATGTATTGTACTATATGTGAATGACTACAAGCGAAGCCCACTATTAATTTGTTTGTAAACAAACTGATGGTTAGAGCACTGTTGCGAGAGGTGTGTGTGGATTTAATACACTCGAGGAAGAATATTTACAGCACTGGTGGCCTGATGGTGAGGACTGCCGACTGTCAATGCGACGGTTATAGGTTCGATCCACGGCTGAGGAAAGGTGTGTGCCTAGTCGCACTGATGAGTTGTGATACAACCAAACAGTACTGTATGTGGAGGACAAATATATATATATATATATATATATATATATATATATATATATAATATAGTATATATGCATTGTTCAATATTTTATTCTTTTTACTTATAACGATCTTCATTCAATACTGATAATAATGGACAAACCATTTCTTAAGTCAACGGTTTTAAATGTTAGCAGTTTCACATTCAATTTGTTCATACATAATGTCTCTTGGATTTCCAGGAAATACATGCATTGTTGTTATCCATTATAAACTCTACATGAAGTTTGTTTGAGTTCTTGTGCAGAAAACCCAATAGTTTAACTTTAGGAGAAGAGAGAAAAATAAATGAAAACTACAAAGAGAAATTGAATACAGTCATATATGTCAGTCAGATTTCTTTACACAACACAAAAGGAATTGGAAAGTATTCCTATGTATTTTAAATAAGTTAGTAATCTATTAAGTACCGCAGAAGCTATTATATATGTGGATCTTATTCCTATATTGGTCTTGATAGACCAGTATTTTCTACTTATGAAAATAGTAATTCCTTTTTTTACAGATTCTGAACCTACTGCATTTACAAAAAAATCAGTACCTATTCCCTTTGTGTACTTAAATCCATGGCAAATACTTAAAATGTAAATAACAAATACATTATCACAAATTCAATTTAAAGCAAAAAAAAATAAATTGATTTAATTGTAAAGTCAAAATTGTTAAGAAAAATATGTCATCATTTTTATTCCTATAAAATAATTATTAAAATTAGCAGGAACCACTGGCATTCCACAATTAATATAATTTTTATACTAAAAATAATTAAAATAAAAACAATGAATATTATCGATTTTGTTTACGAAGCTAAACCTTTGACATAGTAAATATAACTCACATTTTATTTAAATTTCCATAAATTACTGTAAATTTATTTATTTTGCATACAAACTAAAAACGTTATCTTCACCAATTATTGAATAACATAAGTGGTATTAGTACCAGGTACTTGTTAATCAAATGTACTTATATCCATGAGAGCTAAGTAGAAACTGTTACTCCATCATAAAATAATTTAATCAGCTCCTGCCTCCTTTCGACTCCTCATAATTTCTGTTTATGATATCTTGAGAGTAAAATGCTTCCCTTGCCATAACATTTCTTCTGAATCGGTCTTGGATGAATGAAGCGAATACATAGCTGCTTTTATTCTGGAACATAACAATTCTTTTTGTAATGGTGGCGCATTTATAATCGCCACATCAAGGAAGACTTGTCTATTTTCTTTATCCTAACATCAGCCATTCAACATACTATGAGCCATATGACTGTTGCATTGGAACCTTTCCAACTAGTCACGATGGAGTGCCATCCATCTGGTCACGTGTGGCTGGAGAGATGCAGATGTTATTTCATTCATATGGCTGGCCGAATTATCTCTTGTCCCGTTTTAGTGCTACTGGAGAAACCATGCATGGAATTAGGGTTACTTAATCAATGCCTTCATCTTGTTTTCTCTCTCGGCTCTCTTTGTCTCCTTTAGACTTGGACATGTTTGATGAGGTATTTTCCTTTCCCTGTGTCAGCCCTTTGCACTGGGGCAGAGTCAATAACTTTGGTACAGCCTGCTTATTTCTCTTAGTCGAGTTAAACCCATTGGAATCAAGCCGCCAACACTGACCTGATGATCTTCACTAGGGTTGTGTAGTTTGGCGTGGTCAACTGTTGTCAAGAACACTGACTGAATGGGAATAGTATGGAACATTGTTTAGCACTTCATTATTTATTATTCTGCTTGTATACAGTCTTTTCAAACTCTAATTATCTTCACTGTCTTTATTGCAAAGAATCTCATATTGCATATCATTATGTGGATCACAAATGTGGACTTATTTGATAACAACACAAGAGACTGCAAAATCTGCCATATATACTAGCAGGCCGCTCGGCATTGCCCGGTCGTACAATACGCTTAAATATGATATTTTGATTAATGCAGCTTTCGTATTTATTATTATATTATATTGGACCCAATATATAGCAATGATTTAAAAAGTAAAAAAAAAAAAAAAAAATGACTCGTGCGCCACCACCGAGAACTGAAACCAAAACGTTGAGCTTACAATTTATTTTTCCCTTTAAAAAGTTTTTAAAAAAATTATTTGCCTGAGTTATGAAGACATGTTTGCTGCAAGGCTAAAAATTAAAACCTGAACCAAAAGCTATTACCTTACGCATGCATGTTCATCTTGCTGTCGTCTGACCTTCATATAGCAAATTTCATTTTTTTAATTTTCACTGTTGCACCAATTTCTGAAATCAAAATCAGTTAATAGATTTTGATCAAAACTAGAATAAGGATTCTCAATATAAGGCTTAATATCATTGTATCTTAATTTTAGTATTTGCAAAGGGTTATAAAAATGGTGCAAATCTGTTTTGTTCATTTTGCCCATTATATATATATATATATATATATATACCTCCATTCAGTCTCTTAGGTCCAGTGGCAAGGAGAAGCCCAAAACTGACCGAAAACAATGCCAAGATAAGCAGAGAGCACATGCAGCACCTGGAATTCCCAAATGGTCCCCCATTTTAGTACTGACCAGGCTAAACGTTGCTTATATATATTCCCCTATAATTTTACCTGTTCATATTTGACTCTTAATTGAAGTAAGCTCATTTGGTGCTGCAGAGTTTCTTTCTGCCTTTTCAAAATTAATTTTTTAAATTGGCGTAAACACTAGGATACTTCAATTAAAAGTCAAATATGAACGGGTAAAATTATAGAGGAATAAAGGGCAAATAAAATGAGGTATAGTTTGTTTAAACAGTTACATCCTATTTAGCTTAAATTTGCATTTTTTTTTAAATGACAAGTGTGAACTTTCTTTTTGGCTTGCTGTGTGTATATATATATATATATATATATATATATATATATATAGTATTGAGTATAAAGATTGAATCAGTTTCAAAAGAAAAAACAAACAAAATCAAGTTGAATGTACGATCGTTTCGGAAACGATATTCATTTTATTACAATTGACAATAATTGACAAAGACTTTGTTTTAGAATATAATCCTCTCCTCAGCACAAAAGAGGGGGTGGAGTTTAAGACACCCAAATAAAATAGCATTTTTGTAGTAAATAACGTTGATTATTTCAACCATTCGTGGCCAAAATACAGCAACATGCCTGCATATCTACTGACGAACTTTAAAACAAATTTTCTAATGAAACTCAATAAGGACTATCCACCTTACTTACTTTATTCTTGCCTACTTCCAGAGTGCCCCTTTTAGGGGAGCTGGTTTTACCTCCTCATTAAAAACGACCTTGTGTCACGTTTTGCTTTCGTTGGGAAGCAAATAAATACCAATAATAATAAATGCTAACATTAATGAGTACAAAGTAGAAATAAAGATGACAACTCAAATACAAATATTATTATGCATAAAGATCACATGATGATGATCAGTTCAATAAGAAAAAGATGCTTGGGTGCAAAAATGATGATGATGATGATCATCATCTTCTACAAGATGAATAGCAAAACATAATCGATATGATACAAATTAGAAAAAAAATGGTGCAACTGAGAATATTCAGAGAGAACAACATAATCAATGACAAAGAAAAAAAAAGCTGTAATGAAAAGTATGTGGATGCTAAAAGAAAAATGGCAAGAGAAATTGAAGAGAAGAAAGAATCAACTGAAGAATCCTGTATATATTTATTACGTTTATCACATTTTTGACTCATTCTATTTATTTCTTTCCGAGCGTCTCTTCATCTTCTTAACTTCAACCACTTTTTTTTTTAATTATAAATTGCTACTTTATTTTTCCTCCCATTTCCATTCCTTCCAACTGGAGAAAATTACATCACGTGACTTGCTTCTTCTTCCATGCACCTCGTCTCATCCATCTTTTTTTTTTTTCTTTTTTTTTTTTAAACTTATTTCCCCAAAAGCATCTCCCTGTCATTTCTCACTCACTCTTTGAATATATATTTTTTTTTTATTATTATTCCTTTACTTTCTTAAAAACTTGAAACTATCATGATGGAGAAATGGAAATCAGATGACCAATTCCAAAGAGGGAAAAGAATTCTCTTCACGTGTTAAATGAAAAACTCTACATAAGAAACTTCCACTTTTAACTTTTTTCCCTTGTTTCATTTTTGCTTTTTCCCTTATTGCAATGTTGGCATTCCCCTCTCCCCCAACCCTGAAGCAACGTTCATCTTGAGCATTCTTTCAACTGAACCTCACTTTTCTAATCTAATGTTCATCTTATCACTTATAATCTGAAGCAAATGACATTGAGAATTTTGGACAATCTCTTCTTGTCCAGTTTATTTTTCTATGGACTAATCGATTAGCTAGTGACGTCATTAAATGTTGTTTGAGTAAAATGAAGGTTTGATGTCATCTTGATTAAACTTAGCTCAGCATTTTTTGTATTTGAAAAATAAATTGCTTGTAGTAAAGAAGGAGACTTTCTCTACTTCCTCGTTATTTCCATGGTTCGACTAAGCCTTAATAAATGGTGACTCATAAGCATAGAAATACTATCATCGTTAAATTTCTATTTCTATTATTATATAAAAAGCAACTTTATGTGTGTATCTGTGTATGTGAGTTCGTTCCCTATGGACTCGGAAACGGCTGAGCAGATTTCTATGAGATTTCACATGTGGCAGTGTTCTAAGATAGGTTTTGTATCAGAATGCCTTCGACGAATATCGAGAACCATAATAATCCGATGAAAGAAGGAACAAGCGATTTTGACTAATGTTAACACCTTACACAGTCTAACATCAAAAGTGCATTTGAGAAATTTATTACCACACAAGCCGAAAGGCCCATCATATAAAAATCAACAGTAGGTTCTTTTATAATACAGGAGCCCATCCAAAATAAATGCTTCTGTTTAATGCACAATTCCACTATGATGCTTGACTTTTTCATTTTGAACTTAAATTCCAGCTATTATTATCGCACAAACAGTAAGTCCAGGCATATAAAATCAACAGTAGGTATTTTTTATATGACAGGAGCACGTTCGAAATGAATATTTCTGTTTAGAGTACAATTGAAGCATCATACTTGACTTTTGCATTTTAAACTTTAATTTAAACATTATAAATAAAAATAATTTTATAAAATCAACAACAGTTTCTCTACAGTGCAATGCACACTACAATGTATTGTGGACTAAATCACTGCGGTGAGGCATGTGAAGGTTCCTTCTACTGCACCACGATGCGTCCCCAACTAGAGCAGGCAATCAATCGATTTGATAGAAAAATGGGTGATTTCACTGATTTCGATGACAATAAAAATATGAGAGTGTGAAACATTTTTTATGATCATTCAATCCCAGGCAACGTCGGATCTCCCTGCTAATAGAAAGTATTTCCACCCTTTCTGGAATACTTTTCATATGTGCACTGTAACAGAAAAATATGAGTTGTTTGAATCATTTAATCTTTCTTACGTTTATGCTAATAAAAGAAGTTTTCGATTATGCTTACATATGTAAAATAGGGATATTTTATATTCTATTTTTACGTTTGTCTAGCGACCACGTGTTGAAGTATCTTCTCTAAGCAGGCGGTCATCATATTAAGTACGTCTTCTTGAGAACACCTGAGGGTCGGAAATCAATGAGAAAATAAAAACAATCAAGAAACGGTAAGAAAAATAAACATTTGCCTTTACATATATATATTTTTTTATGGAAATCGCTTCAGACAAAGCATGAAGTCACTTTATGTAAGGAGCTAAGAAAATGCTATTTCAAGGTCAAGAACTTGCCAACGACAAGTTTTAGATGAAATAGATTCTGACGAAACAATTCTTTCCCACTTTGTCAGAAACATCGCACCTAGAATGTGAGAACCAAAGGACTTAGAGTAGTGGGGGATGCTCTTTTCTCTTCCCTGCAATCTCTTTCCCACAGAAGAGACGTTGCGAGCCTGCTTTATCGTTATTTCCATGGCAAGTGCTCATTTGAGATCCAATCTATGGTTCCCCCCCTTGCCAATCTTTCACGAAAAACACCCGTCTAGCTGAAACCATTGTCAGTAATTTTCCCCACTATTTATCTGTGCCTAAACCGAAATGTAGATTCCATGAACAAAGCTTCTTTCTCAGAACTGCATACCTGTGGAACTCTCTTCTGTTAGCGTGTTTTCCAGGTGACTACAATTTGGTTGTCTTCAAGTTCAACATAAACAAATTCTTGATGAACCGTCCCATTAAATAATCCAATTTACCAAATTTCCACGACTAAGGATTACTAAGAAATTATCTCATTAACTACTGTACACTACTTAACACTTATCCTCGAGTGGCCTCCAGGCCTTGATAGTGGTTACCCCTTTGTAAAATAAAAACAAAAAAACCCCAAAAGGACCAAATAAGGGAAGCGAGAGTTATGTGACTCCTTAAAATATACCCACGATCAACTTTCTACTCTCTCTCTTATTTCTCATGGATACTGTAAGAGCGACATCACAAACATGATACATAAAAAGGGGTGAAAACAAAGTAACTCTACATAAATGTACCAAACACAATCCAAACGCCTGTATTTTCAACTGCTAATATATAATAGAAAGAAGGAAACTAGGGGGGAAAAAAAGGAAAAATAATCAGCAGTCAAATGTTTAACCTAGTTTCAGTGTTGTTTTCAAACATTTATTAGTAAGAATTAAAGAAAGCATTATTTTCTAACCCTCCCTCCATACTTTACCATGAGAATTTAATAAAGAAATAAACCTATGTTCTTCCTCACCCCATGATACTAGGTTCCTCTTTTATTCTTAGTTGTATAGTTTTGGGGATGATGGTCAAGGATATACTCAACATAATGATGGTCAAGGATATACTCAACATTAAATGGATGAGAAAGGATGTGAATAAAGTAACATTTATTGAAATACTTTTCAGAAAAAAACGTTTTAATTTTTAAGCACAACAAGCCTTTCCTAGAAATGAAGAAGAACAAATGTGTAATCCGACTTCAAGCCATAAATTCCTTATTATCGTTTCTATTCTTCGGTTTTCATTTCCATAATTTTAGAGTTATAAATTAAACAAAGTAAAGAATCGTCTTCCCTTGTTATGGATGTCCGGGGCGAATCAGACTCTACTATATGATTTTATTCCCCTTTGATCAAGTTATAACATTCTTATCAAAGAATTCTTGGTGATATAGTTCCAGGACACAGGGTGGAATGATAAAGTTGTCGCTCAAAATAAAACAACACTACATATGACCAAACGAAGTAGTCAAGCGCGTTCAGGTTGGAGGAGCAGGAGAGCCAGTAAGAACAGGGTACAAATTCGTAGCACTCCTTATGAAACCAAGCCTGCGTCTCTTTTGACTTGTGGGCCAGCGCTGAGTCCTGCTGCCACATCCAGGGTCTGGAAACAACCACCTGGATGACCACACTCTTCAGCACATCGGGGTACACTTTGGTGTTGACTTCTAAGACAACTTCGAAGATGTGAGGTGGCATGATGTCGCCCTCACTTGAAACTATACCAAAGACCACAACCATGGCTGGAAACTTTGTTTTCATCATTCTGGGCACGTCCCTGTTATTCGTGGCAATCCAACGATGCATTTTAAGGTTGCTGGCAATGTTCCTGTTGTCATAACTTGGATCGGTACAGAATAAGTGTTGTACAGTAGTGTATCTCTGATCTCCTTTGTTAAACATTGTGTCACTTTCAGACATGATAGAAGGCTCCTATCGCTTTTGGGATTTGTACACAACTGGCCAACTAGTAGATGATCGACAAAAAAAAAAAAAAGAAAAAGAAAACTGGTTTTTATCAAACGGAAATGGAATCATGTCGTCTCTTGTAGTGCAACAATTTTATCGTTCCACCCTGTATATATGGTTGCGTTAGTCTATCTTAAAAGCCCCACGAGGCGTTTGTGACATGTATATTTTTATGGATGTTCAGCTTAAACACAAATTCCCACAATATTAGTAAAGCATACATATACAAATTACTTTGTGTAACTTAGTTTTAGAATATACTAGACTTTTCTTTTTATAAAAGATAGGCTTTTGTCATTCTAAATTTTATCTTTTTTTTTACAAGGTCGTCACCACTTATCAAGGCCCGGAAGCCACTCAGGGATAAGGGTTATTGTAAGTACAGTACGTTAGTGTGGATATTTTAGAGTGTCTACTTATGGGGGCGGTTCATCAGGAATTTGTTTACGTTGGACTTGAAGACATCCAAGTTGTAGTCAGGAGGGAAGCAGGCAGACGGAACAGAGTTCCACAGGCGTGCAGTTCTAAGAAAGAAGCTTTGTTCATGGAATCTACGTTTTGATTTAGGCATAGATAAAGAGTGGGGAAAGTTTTTGACAGTGGATTCAGCTAGACGGGTGTTTTTTGTAAAAGATTGGCGAGGGAGGACCACAGATTGGAGTTCAGACGAGCACTTGCCATGGAAATAACGATAAAACAAAGATAGGCTTGCAACGTCTCTTCTGTGGGAGAGAGGTTGCAGGGAAGAGAAAAGGGCATCCTTCACTAAGCCACGAAGTCTATTTTGTACTCTGTCAAGGCAGGATAGGCTGTTTTTAGCAGCTCCTGCCCAGATATGGCAGCAGTATTCCATCCTTGGACGTACTTGGCTTTTATATAGATAGAGAATTGCATCAGTAGTGAGATATCTTCTGGAGCGGTAGAAGGATCCCACCATCTTTCCAGCGACCTTTTCGTTTTATTTTGATTTGGTTTCTGCTGCAACTATTTCAATTGTCAGTATAGTGAGTATAATTTTAATGATTCTTCATATTTTATATATGCGTTCTATTTGTTTTGAATAAGATGAAAAATCTACGAAAAAATGGTCGAAGAGAATCCACAATAGATGTCATAGAAACTGGCTTCAGATTGAACAGAATATCTTGACATCATGCCAGTCAGATAAGTGAGAAAATGGTCATTTTCTTGACAAGGGAGAACTTAAAGAGATGGATTGAGCCAATATATGGATTATTAAAATGTGTTTTTACTGTTTGACACTTCCTAAAAAGTTGGCAAAAAACCCAAATCATTTGATATTTTCAATTAAGCGTTTGTTTCCATTGGGAAGAAATATTTCAAGGTTGATCACGTTTTCTGCCAATATAGTTTTTAAAAGCATTGCAAACTCTGTCTGTTAATTTAGATTCGGCTTCTTATATTTTCTGTCAGTAATGATCAACACATTTTTTAATGTTTCTATCAATTTGTTCACCGTCAAGAGATTATGATCTTTTTAGATCATTGTTATATTTAATGTACGCTTATGTGGCGAAATGATGATTCACTGAGGGTGGGCTTGTGTTTTATGAGATGCTTAATATCCCTGTCTTGAAAGCTTGTTCAAAAATTCTTTAGAATGGAATCAGAAGACTAAATTAATAATGAAATAGTTCAACTAAGAATACTCTGCATAATTTCAGTTCAATTTTGAAAATATGCTATTGCTTATGAGGAAACTTACCAAATTTATGATTTTAGGTTCAAATGAACTACAGCAGGAATTGGAATACACCCTACTAAAGCCTGATTGTTACAGCTGGTGAATTTAAAAGATGCAATCTGGATGTAAGGATAATTCAGAAGAAAAATATGCAATACACTTCTGTTTTAAACTTGGGAAAAATGCCACAGAAACGTATGGAATGCTTCAGACTGGTTTTGGACCATCTTACATGAATCGAGCATCAGTTTTTGTATGGCATAAGCGATTCAAGGAAGGCAGGAAGTCTGTGAGTGATGATGAGAGGTGTGGGAGAAGTAAGAAAGTCAGAACATCAGAATTGATTTGCCAAATAAAGAATTTCATGGATAAGGACTGTCGTGTGTCTATACAGACAATAAGTGCACAGTTTGATGTTAGTGTTGGAACTGTACACACAATTATTTGCGAGTAACTGAAGATGTTGAAGATTTTTGCCAAATTTGTCCTAGGGGTGCTCAGAGAAGATTACAGACCAAGATGGACATTAAGACAGTACCTCACACTCCCTATAGTCCAGGCCTTTGTCCCTGTAATTTTTCGTTATTCCCTAGTCTTAAGGAAAACCTTAGAGGCTGTCATTATGAGACAATTGAAGAGATGAAAGAGGTTGTGATGAGGGTCATTGACACGATCACACAAGACGATTTCCATGGGGTCTTCCAGAAGTTGTTGGAACGGTGCAGCGAGTGCATTCCAGCTGGAGGAGATACTCTGAAGAGGACTAGAGTTTCATGTGTGTGCTACCAATAAAAGTGCCGATGCCAAAAAGTTTGGAAACTTATTGAAGGCATCTAGTACATCGAAAAATTCTATAATATGTATTCATCGTGTTTGTCACAAATTTTACACTTTTGGAAAAGAAAAGAAAAAAAAAGTCATATTTTTGCCAATAATTAATGTACTTAATTAAGTACATCTCCTGAGGATCTTTTGCTAAATATAGTTAACTCAAGTAAGCCACCTTGAACTTCTACTGCAGCCTCCAGACAGGACCTGATTCTGGACAACACAGCTTTCATGAGACGACCAAACACCAGTTATATCCTAGCAACTACCTCCCCCTTGGTGCTGCAGGCGATATAATTGGTGTCTTTCTCAACTGCGCACACACAAAATAGTTCATGGGGTCACAATTTGATGAGTTAGTGTGGGAAAGCGATTGATGAATCATGGAAGTTCTTATTCAGCAACATCTGTGTGTTTTTCCAGAGGTGTGACATTCAGCTGAGTTCTGCTGCCAGATGTATAGTCTTTCTGTGACCACCCTCTTTACTCAGTACTTGACAACAATTGATAGCAATTTATTTGAATTGAGTGAGTCCATTTTCTAAGATGTCGGGTTGCATGACATGGCTTTCATTGAAAACACCCTAAAACCATCACAGTTTAAAGGAATTTGATCTTCATACCACATCGGACTTCTCACATACTATAGGGAAACCAACTGGTATCTCCGATTCTTTTGATCCTTGGTAGTGTAGTGAATAGTTGACCCTTGTGACTCTTATATAAGAACTAGCAAATATTCTCATTCAGTGCTTTCTTTATAGTTGATACTCTGATGCAGTGACGTGCAAAGAACTCTTTCAGAGCAGGTGCTTAAGTGAAAAAAAACAAAACAAAACGGTATCTCAGTGGGGCACAGGTCTAAAATATATTCCTCTGAAAAAGGCACTTTTAAAACGGGAGTAAAAAGGACAGGTGGCTGAGCATCCTTAGTACCTCCCTTCTAGAAGTGTAAGCCATGTTTTGTTTCAGAACAGTTTCCGATGGTTCGTTGTTCTACACAAGTCCTGAGAGGTGACTGATTTGCAGTAGTCAGAACAGTTTCCAATGGTTCGTTGTTCTACACAAGTCCTGAGAGGTGACTGGTTTGCAGTAAACAGTTGCACAGAGCAAAAGATTCTTACCGTGTCGAGACGGAAAAAAACATGCGAAATTGCTACAGAAAGGTTTAATATTTATGGAGCAATTCTGGTTTCTGGTTGGTTGGTAGCAGAGCGTGAATTAATTCGATTCGTCAGTTCCTAGCAGCATCGTTTATAAACAGAATCGCCTGACTGTGCGAGATCATACCCCCATAATTCAAAAATATTGTAACATGCACGTCCCTGCTCTGACGCCCATTTCTCTTGTCAAGATATGCGTTGTCTTTCTTGGATCTTGTTGCACCTTTTTCCCCGCACTTTCTGGCTGCAAACTTTAACGCCATTAAATACTTCAAATGGTTCTGAAATAAAAGAATATCTTTAAAAATTTATCAAATTTCTCTCCAACATCCCGTGCATCCACCAATTTTTCATTTTCGTTTTAGTTTCATCCAATTTTGAATGTATGCAAACAAACTTTTATCATGATACACTGTAATATTTTTCTTTAAATTAAAGTAAAAATTAAAAAAAGAAATCGTTGTTTTCGTTTATTATTTTATTATTCTTAGCTAAGAGAAGGGAGGAGATGCTGCTGACAAAAAAATAAATAAATAAATGGAAGAAACATAGAAGAAAATCATTAAAACGAAAAAAAAAAATCTATGAGAAAAACTTGTTGCAGACAAAATGGAGACAGTTATTTTAACACAAAATAAAAGATGATAGAAATGAAGAAAGTATAACGAAATGATATGGAAAAGAAGGAGGAAAACTTTAGAAGTAAAAAAAAAAAAAAAAAACAAAAAAAAAACAGGATCAACAAACAATATAAAGAGAAAGAACTTTTGTTCCCTCCTCCTCCTCCTCTAATTTCCCAGGCTGGTTTTTCATCACTGACTGGACACTACTCATTAAAGATGATTTCTTTGAATCAACTGACCATCTAAAAATACGGGATTGAAAAAGATCTTAGGTATTCATTATATGTAATTTTCCTCTAGACTCTCACCCCGACTGACCCTGTCTTCCTCCAGACAAGTATCTCCTGCCACACCAAACACAATAAATCCTGTCTCTCTCTCAGCACTATAATATTTTTACTGAAAAGCTACTCCTTTAGAATTGTATGATCCAAGAGACACTTGCCTCTTAGCAATAATGGTCAGAAATAAGAACGAAGCATTCCCGAAGGTACTAAGCCGAATAATCAGTACAATAGGAGCAGAATATCTGATTAATGCCCTTGTCTAATCATAAAATGTCCTGTTAGTAATTGACTTCAACAAAGATTGCACCTATCAGCACGTAGTATTATTCTGGGCGTGTAATGCCAGAACATTTACGCACATCATTTACCTTCTGCTGTTGGTATGCTTAGGATTTTGCAAGTAAGCTAAAGGAAATACTTTTCTTCTGGTTATGATTTCAATATTTTTAACAGAAACAAAATAGAAAAAACGTCAGTGATTTCAATATTTTTAACAGAAACAAAATAGAAAAAAAACGTCAGTGATTTCAATATTTTTAACAGAAACAAAATAGAAAAAAACGTCAGTGATTTCAATATTTTTAACAGAAACAAAATAGAAAAAAAACCTCAGTGATTTCAATATTTTTAACAGAAACAAAATAGAAAAAACGTCAGTGATTTCAATATTTTTAACAGAAACAAAATAGAAAAAACGTCAGTGATTTCAATATTTTTAACAGAAACAAAATAGAAAAAAAACGTCAGTGATTTCAATATTTTTAACAGAAACAAAATAGAAAAAACGTCAGTGATTTCAATATTTTTAACAGAAACAAAATAGAAAAAAACGTCAGTGATTTCAATATTTTTAACAGAAACAAAATAGAAAAAACGTCAGTGATTTCAATATTTTTAACAGAAACAAAATAGAAAAAACGTCAGTGATTTCAATATTTTTAACAGAAACAAAATAGAAAAAAACGTCAGTGATTTCAATATTTTTAACAGAAACAAAATAGAAAAAAACGTCAGTGATTTCAATATTTTTAACAGAAACAAAATAGAAAAAACGTCAGTGATTTCAATATTTTTAACAGAAACAAAATAGAAAAAACGTCAGTGATTTCAATATTTTTAACAGAAACAAAATAGAAAAAACGTCAGTGATTTCAATATTTTTAACAGAAACAAAATAGAAAAAACGTCAGTGATTTCAATATTTTTAACAGAAACAAAATAGAAAAAAACGTCAGTGATTTCAATATTTTTAACAGAAACAAAATAGAAAAAACGTCAGTGATTTCAATATTTTTAACAGAAACAAAATAGAAAAAACGTCAGTGATTTCAATATTTTTAACAGAAACAAAATAGAAAAAAACGTCAGTGATTTCAATATTTTTAACAGAAACAAAATAGAAAAAAACGTCAGTGATTTCAATATTTTTAACAGAAACAAAATAGAAAAAACATCAGTGATTTCAATATTTTTAACAGAAACAAAATAGAAAAAACGTCAGTGATTTCAATATTTTTAACAGAAACAAAATAGAAAAAACGTCAGTGATTTGAATATTTTTAACAGAAACAAAATAGAAAAAAACGTCAGTGATTTCAATATTTTTAACAGAAACAAAATAGAAAAAACGTCAGTGATTTCAATATTTTTAACAGAAACAAAATAGAAAAAACGTCAGTGATTTCAATATTTTTAACAGAAAAAAAATAGAAAAAACGTCAGTGATTTCAATATTTTTAACAGAAACAAAATAGAAAAAACCGTCAGTGATTTCAATATTTTTAACAGAAACAAAATAGAAAAAACGTCAGTGACGCACAAAGAACTTTTTCAGAGCAGGTGTTCAAGTAAAAAAATATGATTATAAAGAGAATCATATGATCATCATGAATATGTTTTAAAAGGAAGAAATCCTATTCTTAACTTTTATGCGATTTTGCTTAAGATATAACAATTGTAACACTCTGTAGTAAAAATTTCATCATCATTCTGAGGCAATGTATTATCCAAACTGTTGGTGTATCCTCCTTGTTCTCCTCATCTTATAAGTTTTAATTGTATAATTACAAAATCTGACACAAGATTATACAGATCACTGCAATATGCCAGTTGGCACACGTTCAAAAGCTTCTTTCATAAGGATTACAATGCCTATGACTATTTTAGTGTCTGATAGGAGAGAGTAACACTGGCTATCAGTTCAACAGTCATCAACAATTTATAAAAGTTTATGTTTTTCATTTTCTAACAAATACACAGAGACGCTTTTTTTCTCTCTTGTTCAAAAATCTTTTTGGGATTTGATTTTAGTCTTTCAGGTTATGCTGAGCTAATTTATGAGTTTCAAGGTTTGAGATGACCTTAATGGATTCTCTTTTAATCTCCACTTGCAAAAAAGAATTATTTTCAAGTTTGGTAAGAAGTAAAGTACTCTCCCGCCGCGAGATAATGTGACATAAGGTTGGTTGGTGGGAAAATGGGTCAGACTTCCTAGGGTTCAAAAATCATTTTGCATCAATCCGACAGCAAAAAAGGCCCATGGCTCAATTTCTGTCTGACTGATTATCGAAGTTAGAACCTCGACTTACTTTTGCCGTCCCCATGTGTATGGTGAATGTATTGGATGGTAGAAGGATTGAAAAGCAAAAGGTAGCATAATGATGATGTAAAACATACCGGTATATATCAGCAAAAGAATGCAATTTATTTACATAAATATACATGAGAAATATTAAGAGATAGAAGGAATAAGAGTTTGTTGAAAATAAGAGTTTGTTACTTGCGATTGGCGATAAGCTGACGAGTTAGTCAGTAAAGCTGGCTGGGTGGCCGATGCCCCCACCAGGAGCGATTTCTGTCACATGCTGACTGGTCGAGTGTTCAACAGAAAAGAGAGAGAAAAATGAGAAACAGGAAATGACGTAGCTAGGTCACTCTTCTGAGTTAAAGGACGACAATCGAGTTAGCCTGGGAGTTTCAACTCCCATAAATTTGCGGGCTTTGGGGAGTGTGAAGCCACCCTTTAATTGCCATTGCTCCCAGGTCATCTCTGACCCGGACTGATAGTGCCTGTTAAGGTCCCAACTATGGGTTAAATAATGGCAAAAACTAAGATCAGTTAAACAATCTCCCCTGATTGGGAAAGACATGCATGCATTGCTATTTAATTGCTTCCTGACGAGAGCAATATATGACACAAAGTCTTTTGTAATGTGGGATGAAAACCAGTTCCCCAAAAAGGAGCACTCTGGAAGTAGGCAAAAAAAAATTGCCCTAGTATAGAAGGATTTCCCCTACATCAACTAAGGAAAAACATTAACATGAATGTAGCATCAGAACAGAGACTACACTCTGATCTTATTCCCAATCAAGCGAGATGGTTTTACTGAGGACCGCTATTTAATATTCTCTAGAAAATTCATAGTTTAGAGGAAGTTGACTAAACCCATCCAGGATGCGTGTCACATGTGTTCATTATTTCAATTAACAAATTAAATTATATTTTGATCATGATATGTAGACAAATGTGGGTTGTACTATTTGACTTTACTCTTGCTCACTCTGAAAGACAAAACAAAGGGAATGACATTTTCTCTTCTGCTTCTCTGGTGACACTATGTGCTGATGTCGGCAAATGCCATCTTTCTTATCTGTTGCTACCAAGTCAAATTGTGGTACTCATATTCATGTGATTCCTTCTTCATCATCAAGAACCTCATGTGATAACAACTCACTATGGACTAGCATCTCTCTCTATCTCTCTATCTTGGACTCGACGTTTGCCAACAGTACAAATGCAGTTTGTGGACATCATGTTGATAATCTTGGTTATCATTCTTTGATTTGTCACGAGCAATGACATAATTTGATCAGCTTTGCCTTGCTGCCATCTTCCCCTCTATCATAGAACCCATTACGCTGAGCAACTGTGATAGAAAGAGGTAGGATGGGAAACCCATGTTTTGATTCCTTTTCCATTAGTAGCACACATCATCACCTCTGCTATCAACCCCATGTCCATTGCTAAGGTTACAGAGTAAAGAAAAATTAATCTATATCAAGCACTGATGGATAAATTTACCTGCGTCCCCATCTCAGCATATTAAATTCAAAGATGATCATTTTACTGAAGTGGCAGGGTGCATCTACTGAGATCAGAAACAGCGATAAGAGAGAAACTGTGAAGATCTCTACTGACATACTCGAGGGAAACCACTTCTATAATTCTGTTTGGTTGATAAGGCAAAGCACAGCATTTGATGAGAATAAAACATTCATGAAATCGATAACACAATTGCTCAACAATGTTTATATTTTTCCAACATACGCATTCATAATTTCTCTTTGGTTGTTTGTTTTCATTACATTCCAATAAATAATGTTCACACAATATAATTTCGGTAATAAAATTTTAATTCAAAGCCAACAACAGTTCATATTTAACTATTCATTTTACTTTTTTGTTTTATAAATATAGATTCTCAAACAAATAAAAACATTGCATTGTAACATGTGACTTTTATGATTTCATTTTATTGTGGACTACTATCCTCGTCCTCATAGTTCTTGCTGTTTCACCACGTTTCGACCAACTCATCCTCTGGCCTTCTTCATGTGGTTAAAATAATAAATAAAATAATTAAAATAATAGTACAGACCAGACAATGGAAGGCCAGATAAGAACAAAATAATTGGATTTATAAGATCATAAAATGCATGTTTGATTGTGCTTCGGGGCCCATTGCACAGTGGTTAGCAGCGTTGAGTCTCTACTGTTCCAGTTGAGCATTGTCTGAAGATAGTAGTTTCTATCCTACCCAAAGCAGGCCAGAGAATTAGTTGTCGAAAACATTGTGAGACAACATCTATGGAAGGGCAGAGAATGAGTTAAAAAAAATTTTTTTACAGAGTAGTCACTATTTACCGAGGCCAAGAGCCCACTCGAAGATAAAGGTTAATGACTGTAGTCAATGGGACAATATCGTAGTAATCGTTAGTAGTGGAAATTTGGTAAATTGGATTACTTAAGGCGAGGGAGGAGCATAGATTGGAGCTCAGACGAGTTGGCCGAAACGTGGTGAAACAACAACAACAACTATGGGATGAGGAAAGTATTCTTCAATAAAATGAGTACAGAAATTGTCTCAAATGACCCCCCAAAAAATAAATAAAAATAAATACATAGAATAATAAAATAAAATTAAAATTAAAAAAATAAAAATAATAATATATAAAAATAAATCTCCATATATAATATTTTGATTGCAGAAATTCCGCTTTGGACCGAAGTATCGTATGTTTGTGGCAACAGATGTCACATTCAAATTCAATACATTTACCTTGATAGCCACTATCTTATGTAGCTTATGACCACCATTTCTGCCACATTCACTTGTAATAATAAAATGCTACATTACATCCGATGAGCAACACTATCACACTACAGAGGAAGAAGTTCCTATTTTTCTCTCTCAATATTTAGTGCTCTCACCGCTACCAGTTGTCACCGAGTCCATTTCTACATTTTTCAACTATAGTGTGATTACACCCTCAAAAACTGGCGAAGACATACATAAACATAACATATTCTTTCCGATTTCCCAACTCTAAATAATAATTGCTCCCTAGTTATGTTCCGCCTTTTCCGATTGGCTGAGACATGCTATTTTCATATTCCAGAATGAAACTAATTCCTAAATAAATGAACACTTCTAAAAGTTTACAAAAATGGCATCGCTCTACCCATGAGGCACTAGCGATAAAAAAGAAATACAAACATATTAATCGCTCATAAACAGACAATTAAATACTGATAACCTTATTTACTAGAAAAAACGTGGACAAGTAAAAAAAACTTTATATGCATGTACAAAATACTGACACGGCACTATTCTGCCCCTGCCAATAAAAACTTGCCGTAAAAATTGTTTTCCTTCGCTTTTTGCTTTTTTTTTTTTACATTTACTATTCCGGTTGACAGTTAAATTTTTTACACTGATTTCGTATGCTATAGTTTTAAGGTAAATTTCATTGCAAACAGAAAAACTTATTTTTCACTATTTTTCTTTTAATTCTGTGGAGTATTTAATTTTCTTTTCCGGACTGATTCTCGAAATTGCGCACGTTTACTTTATATATTAAAATGACCATATATATATATAAACAGTAACCATATATATATATATATATATATATATATATATATAGATTATCTTTATATATATATATATATATATATATATATATATATATATATATATATATAGAGAGAGAGAGAGAGAGAGATTATTTTAATATATATATATATATATATATATATATATATATATATATAGAGAGAGAGAGAGAGAGAGAGATTATTTTAATATATATATATAGATTATCTTAACATATATATATATATATATATATATATATATAGATTATCTTAATATATATATATATATATAGAGAGAGAGAGATTATTTTAATATATCTATCTATATATATATATATATATATATATATAAAATAGTCTACTTTGCTGCTTCGTTATAACATTCGCAACTCGAAATATTGCATTTCAAGTAAGACCAATTGTATCTACTTAATTTTAATGCCGAATTTAGTAACATATCCAAAACCTACGGAAAACGATAAGATAGAAAATTAACTATTAATGAAAATTGTTTTCGAAAGAACTTTCCAATTCATGCATAATCAAACAGCATCATGCCAGGGAAGATAACGCAGTCCGTCTTGTTACAATTAGTAGTGGATGTCATGCAATCATGTATTATTGTCAAATTACATGTTTTATGCAATAATGTAGTAATATTTAACGACATGATAAGTTGGTTTTGGATGAAGTTGACATAATCTTCTTCTATAATATAACTCCCAAATGTCTGTGTGTTTATTTGTATGCATGTCCACCTAAAACTTTTGACAGACTTTTGACGAAACCGAGATGGTTTCAAATCTCGAACTTTCAGACGACAAATATCGAAATATTGACCAAAAACATTAATTCCTTCACCCTCAACTTTGCACTTTTCTACAAGGAAGGGTCGTTTTTTTTCGCCGATACTTTTGAAAGTCATCCCCTCTTTTCGATTGACTAGCCTTAATTTCCAACTTCGCCACTTCCGGTTTTGCGATGGACGCAACGGCAAAGACGTCACGTTTTTATTGTTTTGTTCACGTTCTTTTCTTCCTTCATGGTACGGGTTCGAGCCTACCTGCTTACTACCACTTGTTTCTTTTTTTTTTTTTTTGCTCAACACACACCTCTACACACCCGGGCAACGCCGGGCACCCAGGCTAATAAGTAAGTAAATACCGTTGGGTTTTGAATGAAAACTCAATTTGTCGACTATCGAATTTCGCTATTATAACGAAGAAGAACCTTACTTTTTCATTACCTGCTGTTCTCACTACTGTCACATATTATAGTAAAAATGACTGTTTAGTGTACGACACTGATGTCTCAAAACAATCACCGTTTTATAACGGCTGATAACTGGTAGTTCAGTTGTTATTTGATCTTTCATTTGTATACATGTCCACCTAAAACTTTTGACAGATGCGTCGGATTGAGCGAGATAGAAATCTTACCACTTGTTTAAAACAGGGAATCCAGTCTTCTCCTTTCAAAGAACGATACAAAGATTTGCCCCTAATTAATCCCTTCATTGTTTAACATTTCATAAGATACTTTATGAATCTAAACAAAATTGCACATCATTAATATTTAATGTTAATCTAGTACTCATAAAAGTGCCAAAATTACTCATCTATATAAATAAAACGGTAAATGCACGTACGTGTGTGTCTGTGTGAAAATATTTAACCGATAAATTCTTAAACTATTTGTAAAATAACACTTAAATTAACAGTAAATAGTAATCATACACCAAGGATGGTTTATAACGAGTAAAATCGGGGACTTGAAATGCAAAATCTTCATTTCAACTTGCCGATATATTTTTTTTACTTTTGCGCGTGCGCAAATCCATTCATAGCTTTAATTTAATTTTAAATCTTTCTTATTTATTTGGCGATAGCTTAAATCGCAAGGAACGAGGTTGAAATGCTAAATGGTTTGGTTTTGATTCTAGCTGATGGCACCCAAGTCAATTTTTTTTTTTTAATTCGTACTATATATTAGGTATAATAAAGAATTGGCTCTATCACAAAAAATACGAAATCTGCATGTTTTAAAATATATTTAAGCGTATTTTACAATCGGGCAAGGCCGGCCACCCTTTCTCCTCTACTAGTATATCAATAAGCATTTTACCTATGGTCAGGACATATGTGTGCTTTATATAAATGAAAATGGCATCTTATAGGACTTCTTTCTGTAACATATGTGAAGTAATAATTACCACCAAATATTTGTTAAAAAAATCAAAAGAATAAATATGAATTAATACAACTGCTTTTCTTTTGTTTAACAGTTGTACATGAAATTACCCCTTTCTGGAACATCAATTTCAGGACAAATATTTGTGCTGTTTTAATTTCTGTCCAAAAGTATTGGAACGGTGGAAGTACTAATTAGTTTCTGTCTTTTCATCTTTCAATTTGTATTTTTTATTTTATTTTTGTTTTATTTCTTCAGGCAAATTGAGTTGGCTACTTAGGTCTAGACTCAACTGTAGGAAGGGACGACATTGATCTGACGTTTTCATTACTTCAAATATTCATTGATAGTTTAGCACATAAAAAGCAACAGTAAGTTACCTGCCCCTTACTCATTCCCTTCCCTCTGAAACGCTACTGCCATCTCTCTTTCTGTCTCTCTTTTTCTGGTTGCCCTCCACCACTCTCTCTCTCCAACCGGACGTAATCAGATACAAAAGACTATGCAATAGAGACGACCGTAAATTACTTTAAGGTCATCGTGGAGCCTCTGAATCAAGACAAAATGAGTAAGAAGACCAGCTCACATTTCATTCTGGGAGGCTTTCATACATAAACCATGTTTTATTAGCTAGAGTTCAAAACTTTGGAGCCTGTTAATATTATGGACACATTTTTTAGTATGTGTGTAGATACATATACACCAGAGCATGTGGTGCTTTTTCAAACTATATTTGAATGCATTGAAGCCTGTACACAGTATAAACAGCATTCTTCTTCTTTTTCTTCTTTTAGTTGTTCTTCTCAAATGAAGCAAATAAATTTTTATGCATTTTTTTTTAATAAAATGGAGGGAATTAATTTGTTACACCACATGATGTGAAGACATGTTTAGATCGTATGTGTTCGTTGGTGTGCCTTAGTGATTATGTGATCGTTTCCAAGATTTTATTTCAAATTCAATTATTGTTATATCATGGTAAAATGACACTATTTTTTTTTTAACATCCAAATAATGATAACAGTAAACGCTTTATCATAAATTCTATTCAAAAGACCATTTAATTAACAAAAAAATCTATTAGCTTGGATTTAAAGAGATGCATCTGCAAACAAAAGTTAAATTGAAAAGTCCTAAACTAATTCTAATTATATATATATATATATATATATATATATATATTTCAATTTTATATATATTTTTTTTCAATTCGGAGACAAAATATAACAGCATGCCAAAAGATAGACTGACTGAACTTAAAACAAATTTTAGAATGGAGATAAATAAGGAATATCTACCTTACTCACGACTAAAATGCTAGTTTTAATTTGGTGTCTGTAACTTCTCCCCACCCTATTTTTGCTGATGAGGAGATTATGTTTTTAAAAGACAAAACTTTTGTCAAATTATTGTCAATACTTATTGTGAATTTCAATAAATTGAACATCGTTTCCGAAACGATCGTACAATTGAGTTGATTTTGTTTGTTTTTCTTTTTGAAACTGATTTTTAATTCACAATTATGAATCGTTTTACTCAACACACACACATTATATATATATATATATATATATATATATATATATATATATATATATATATATATATATAGAGAGAGAGAGAGAGAGAGAGAGAGAGAGAGAAAGGAACAAACCAAGTTATGTGTTCATCAACGTTTTGTCTTTATGTTAAGGCTTCCTCGGGATAGATGTAGTTAAGATTTCAGCTAGACATCCATATTTGAATTATAACGGACATATTTGTCCAAAAAAAGAATATGAATTGCATCATATCTTTTTAAATATATTAATGTCTATATGACATTATTAAAAAATCTTTCTCTCTTTTACAACACTTTTTAAAACAATTTCTAACAACTATTTCCGTTTCTGAAATGGAACATGGTCATACATTTCATTACATCAAAAATATATTTTCAAATATTTATACCGGGGTTTTGTTTTCTAAATTTCATTCATCGAGAAGAAGTTTCGAAAGAAAGACGAAACGTTGATGAACACATAACTCGGTTTGTTCCTTTTTTTATTTCTCTATTTCGTCGGAATAATGGTTCCATTATTCTCATCATATATGTTCAGAGTTACAAAATTTATTTAAACATGATTAGCGGAAATCTCTCAAGAGCTCTTTTAGCTATTATCTCATCAGAAGAAAATTGATAGCATACAATGAAAAATCGATAGCATGCAATGAAAAATCGATAGCATACAATGAAAAATCGATAGCATACAATGAAAAATCGATAGCATGCAATGAAAAATCGATAGCATACAATGAAAAATTGATAGCATACAATGAAAAATTGATAGCATACAATGAAAAATCGATAGCATACAATGAAAAATCGATAGCATACAATGAAAAATCGATAGCATGCAATGAAAAATCGATAGCATGCAATGAAAAATCGATAGCATACAATGAAAAATCGATAGCATGCAATGAAAAATCGATAGCATACAATGAAAAATCGATAGCATACAATGAAAAATCGATAGCATACAATGAAAAATTGATAGCATACAATGAAAAATCGATAGCATGCAATGAAAAATCGATAGCATATAATGAAAAATCGATAGCATACAATGAAAAATCGATAGCATACAATGAAAAATAATATTATTGTCGATAATAAAGAGCAATTAGGGATTTTCGTTTTAATTTAAGGTGCTAAAAGAGAATTAAAATAACAATTTAATTCGATATACGTGCAGAAGACGATTAAGATGGCACTGCATGGGAGGAAAAAACACTGAAAGGAGGGGTCAAAAGAGATTTAACGCTTTTATCAATTCCTTCTGCCAGCACAAAGGTTTTCGAATCGCGATAGTGACATTTCAAATTTTTAAAAGTATTTTTGGAATCTGTTCTATGTTATACTTATTGGCCCAACAAGGATTCTTAACAAAATGCTGGCCAATAGTAAAGTCTGAAATTACAAGGGAAGGGAGACTCACAGATCCTACCATAATTATGATGAGATGATCGCTGAAAGAGCTCTAGAGAGATTTCTGCTTACCATGTTTAAATGTTTATATATATATATATATATATATATATATATAGATGGTAAGAACAGCCGACTGTCAACTCGACGGTTGTAAGTTCGATCCACGGCTGGGAAAAGGTGTATGCCTAGCCGCACTGATGAGTTGTGAGACAACGAAACAGTACTGTATGTGGATGACATTATATATATATATATATATATATATATATATATATATATATGAGAGAGAGAGAGAGAGAGAGAGAGAGAGAGAGAGAGAGATTTGTTGTTGTTTTTTTTAAGGATAAATACGGTTTTATAGTGGCTCCGCCTCGAAGCTCATTTTTTATTTACTAGAAACTCGCCCAAAATTGATTTGGACGTATATAATATTTTTATATATTTTTATAATTTTTAAAACAGTAATGCACGTACACGCGTGTTTCAAGGTAAATACCTCTCATCAGCATAGCTTGACTGTTTCTAGGAATCGAACTCCAAGCCATGTGTTGTCATATTTAACAAATATAGAGCTTCTAATTTAAAAAGGATTAGTTACACATGTAGTGAAAATTAATCACAAAAGCGCACTTTTTCACAAAACCTATATATATATATATATATATATATATATATATATATATATATATACGTTTTATTTTTTATTATCGTATCTTTCTGTTAAGTTACATTATTGTTTCAGCTACCCGGCCGTTTTTTTTTTTGCCGTCGTAGCTTCCTCAGACTTTTACAGGAAGCTACAGACGGCAAAAAAAAAACAAAAAAAAACGGCCGGGTAGCTGAAACAATAATGTAACTTAACAGAAAGATACGATAATAGAAAATAAAACGCATATATGCTCTACAACAGTATTGAGCACTTTCTTCAGTTTTTATTAATTACCATTTCTACTATATATATATATATATATATATATATATATATATATATATATATATATATATATAGGTTTTGTGAAGCTCTACATTTGTTAAATATGACAACAGAGCATATATAGGTGAATAACTTATTACTAATTTTGCTATATTTCAAATGTCTCTGTCGGGTGTAACCACAATTGACATACGATATACATTATACATGCGAGGATTTAGTATATAACTTTTTGTAACCTGTACTATGTAATCAAAAAGAAATCTTAAACGATTAAAGTAAACATAAACACCGGAATAATGATATGATAGCTTTTCCCAATGCAATACATTTGATATACATAAGATTAGTTTCGTACTCATATAACTTGAATATGTCCCTCTCAGCTTTAATCGCAATAAACACACAACATATCTATATATTAATACGAAAGCGTGTGTGTTCTTTTGTGTGTCACGCTTACATCTTTTTTTTATATTCCGAGTGGCTGTCGTTTAATTGTTATCACTTTCCATTTCTTGTAATAAATTATTTTACCAATAATTCTTCATAAGTTTTAGTTTCGGTTTCGATTATAGCTGATGGCACTCAAGTAACCTGTTTCGTTTTTTATTACTCATTTTACCAAGAATTTCATAAGTTTTGGTTTCGATTTCTGAAGGAATTCAATATATATATATTCTTCTTTAGTTTTGGTTTTGGTTTCGGTTTCGATTCAAGATGCAGCCAAGTCATATGAATATACTTTTTTTATTTTTTATATCACAGCTTTATAATATATAAGAATATATAGAAAATTTGCTCTTTAATAATAGATATGAAATCTGCATAAATTAAAATATCATATTTAAGCGATCGGGCTACACTGGCCATTCCCGCTACCTTAGATAAATATTTTGCAGTTTAAACAAAAGAGCTAAAATAGTGTTGTGGAGACGCCCACTAATTAACATAGATGGGTGAGTGAGATATATAAAGGTATCAATCACCAATACCGGGGGAGTTCTGCAATGACCGCCAAATAGGCAAGACACCTACGTTGCCTCCAGTAAGACATGCAACACGCTACCTGCCGGAATATCTCCAACTGAAGCATCTCTGAAGACATGTAAATATGTATATAGCTTTTCTGCCTAATATATTATTGTTATACCTTTACTTTCCGTGTTCTTGTTAATTATTTGTGCAGACACAACAACTAGTATTGAGGCATATCCTGCCAAGAACAATGTATTACATATGAAAAAGTCCTCTGTGGAATTTCCACAGGTCCCGCTAGTAATAATTATTATTAGTTTAAAATAGACAAAAAGGTTTTTTTTTACGCTGTAACCAACAAAACAATCTGATACATTTTTAAGCCGATAAGGTAACTGATATGATAGCCTTTTCCCTATAAAACAAAGATGGCTGACCACAGAATATAGGCAACATAAGTTTTCTCTGCTTCTTCCTGAATTTTCCACTATATCATTATGCATTTTCTTTTTAGGAACTTTCCGGATTTTCTGACGAGTCCACAGAGGAAATATTCAATATTGATGTACAAATATTGATTGTTTCCCTGAATCAAGCAAATCTTTGTTATTTTGGGAAAAAATTATTGGTAAAACGAAAAAAAAAAAAAAACTGGATTTTGGAATATAGCACAGTTTTATTCATATATATATATATATATATATATATATATATATATATATATATATATATATATATATATATATATATATTAATGGCCTGGCAAGTCCACAGGGGAGACAACCAAGCAAAAAAATCCGAAGCAAAATTCATCCCAAAGCTGTTGGGCATATTTTATTGGTTTGAAAACATAGGTTTTTTTTAACCAATTGTCATAAAATTTTAACCATTGAATAGTACTATAATCTTCAAAAAGCATGCAAATTTTCATGTAGTCTTGGCCCATAGAACCAAAGATATAAGCGTTTCAATATTCAATTTGGCGACGAGTATAGATATATTTATATATAGATATATCACTTTTTGGGGGCAATTTTTAAGTTCGAAATCTCGGCAACTACTGATCAGAATTAAACAAATGAAGGCTAATGTTCAGAATTGTACAGTGGTCTATGTGACAGTTGCCCTTAAGGTCGCACATTACTGTTTCAAGAAGTAGGGTATTACTTTTCTATATTAAATTTAACGTAAATGAGCACCCACTTTATGTTCACCTTGGCTATAAAGTGGATTTTCATTTTACATAAAATTAATATTGTGACGATACGTCCCGGTTGAAAAATCCCAAAAGGGAATTTATCCCCGAAACGTATCTTAGAATAAAAAAAAACGATGATGTACGTGCCAGCTGTACAATTATCACAACCCAGTAGCACTTACCCAGGTTCTGGACAGTACTTCCGTTATGAAATTTCCTTATAAGATTCATGGTTGACGACATACCAGGCAATGAATAGCGGAACAACATGTTTATATTTATATTATATGCATGTCATTTATTGTGCGTTAAAAATTCAATAATCAAGACAAAATATTAAGAGGAAATAATACTAATAAGAAAACACGCAGACAGTCTCCAACAGGTCACTAAAGAAAACTGTTCAATCCAGCAAGTCGACGTTGTGAAATATAGGGGGGATATTGAATAGTACTTAACTGTGAGAACGTACATCCAACCGATGATTGGGTATCCGACAAAATTCAATGTTCTGATGTTATAATGTTAGGCAGTCCCATTTCGCCGACGCGCGAGTCAATATCGCTTGTCCACTTGTCTTACCTCGTATTCCTTTCTCGCTTGTTTTCTCAACCACCGACGTTCGGCTGTGTCCTTCCCATATCTCAAACCAAGGTAATTTCGTAGTTCTGATGAATTCCCTTTTCACCTCCAAGGATAAGGCTCAGTTGAGAGAGTTGCCATTTTACCACATAAGTCGTGTTGTTGCTGTTTAACGCATCCTTTCCACTCGAGGATATATGCCATCCCGATGTCTCTAAGCCAAGGTGTTTTCATAGTTTTTCTGTGTTCCCTTTTTGGCTCCAGGAATAAGGATTAAGTCGAGTGAACTTTCAATTTATCAAGCGAATCATGTTGGCCGGTGTCTGTCGCATTTTTACTATCGACATTCATTCGACGATGTGATCAGCTACATTCTTTTTTTTTAAACTGCCTGTAGCTTCTTTTCCGTGCACGCCACTCCCGCCTAAAAAGGGGGGTTTCTCCTCTTTTTTCCGCACGCTGTTTCGTTTGGGGTGGAGGTGAGGTGTCTGGATGACTTCTCGTTGTGACCTTGGCACGTGTTTTTGACGAATGACTTGGTGAGGGGATAGGGTGGGGTGTCTAATTCGTTTTCTTCTATGGTTAACGCATAGATATTTCTTTGCTAAATGTCTCGATAGCAATGGGGTGGGTTGGGAGTGTCTAGCCAATACAAATTCAAAATGAATTTAAAAAGAGAGTGAGTGGGAGGATATGGTCACTTCTGCATTATGCCCTGTTTTCCTATGACAATATAGAAAAGTGACCTCCCACTTTATAATTTCTTCATATCTTGAAAACTACTCATTTCCTGGGATTTTCGTTTTCAGCACCCTCAAAAAGCTATTGTAGTGATAATTTAAAAGGATTTTCGTAGGTGGAAAGATACTGCACCTTTACCAATACTTCAATCATAGTCATTTATTTTCCTAGTTTTGCATATGAATTACAAAATATCTGATATTTTCCCAAAACCTCTGCCTTTATTTGTTTCAGTTTTGCTGCTTTGGTTGTCTTCCCTGTGTTCTTGCCAGACCACTAACACACACACACACACACACACACACACACACACACACACACACATATATATATATACGCACACCATTTGTCCATCACTTCGCAAAGTTTGCTACTTGAAATACTCGAGACCAAAATTTTAAATAATAAACATATTCTACAACATTCTTACAAACATATTATACAATATACATTCGGAGAAGGTCAGAGGTTACATTGGTCGAAGCATTGTGAGAATAACATTCAAGATGAGAACAGTGATTCGATTAATCTAATTATCAATCCTCATATCAAAATTTCCTAAACAAAAGACTTTCGTATTTATCCGAGTATATATGCGTTGTAATCGTGATACAAATTTATCTATCTTTTAAATTAAGACTTTAGTAAAAAATAGAAGAAATCAATAAAATATGACGTCGTTAAGGGGAGAGAGAAAAAGCCAACAAGACATCCAATCAATAGGTCCCCCACTTCCTTTCCTTTCCCTTTCTCACTGTTGTTTGTTAGCATTAATGCTTACAAGCGAATTGAGAAGAAAGGAATTTAATAATTTATCCCTTTTTTATAAATTATTTTAATTTATTACTGTTTATATCTACTTAATTATTTTATGTATAGAGACAAAATAAAATTACAAATGTATAACACCGAGCATTTATTTATTATAGAACATTTAAACGTTTAAAAAGTATTCATGTAAATCAGATATTTGTCGTTATAGATCATTTTTCTGTACAACATATAAAGTATTTCAAAATATTATGTTGCATTATAGATTTAAATAACAGTAACTCGTTTGCATGGTTATATAAAAGTGATAAATTTTTGAAAATCTCATTTATTCATATACTAGCAGGGAGACCCAACGTTCTCCGTGTTGAATGAGGATCAACAAATATTTTCCATACTTCCAATACTTGTATTGTCATTGAAATCGGTGAAATCGACCATTTATCAGTCAAATAAATCGATTGACAGTTCTACTCAGAAACCCACCGCAATGCTCCGATAGGAAACACAGTGACTTTGTCCATAATTCATTGTAGTCTACATTGCACTTTAGAGGACCTACTGTTAATTTTATATAAAAATTATTTTTATATAATGACTTGAATTAAATTTTAAAATGCAAAATTACAATGGTGAAACTGTGACTTATCAAAGAACCTACTATTGATTTTATACGCTAGGCCCTTCTGCTTGTGCGATTAAAACTTTTCAAATGTACTTGTGATGTTAGGCTGTATAAAAGTGTTAACTTTGGTCAAAATTGAACTGTTCCCTCTTTAATGGTATTTCTTCATTCGACGATTTTTAATATTTATTGAAGGCATTTCGGTAGAAAAATCCTCTAAGAACACTCAGAGACACATAAGGTACATGCGCGTATACTTTCAACAAAATAAAATTTGGAGTTCACAGGGAACTCTCTTTCTCTCTCACACACATACACACAAAGTGCCTATATATATATATATATATATATATATATATATATATATATATATATATATATATATATATAATAGGACAGCATAATCATAACATATATCATAACAGTAGAAACTTATAAATATTACCTTTCATTTTTACAACCTTACATAACACTCCCCCCCATTAATAAAAAATTACCAACTCCATAGAAAATAGACACTCCATAAACCGTTAAAATAAATTACCACACAGCAACAATACACCCCCTATTCAACCATAATACATATACCCCTTAATCTCAATAATATGTTAAAGACAATTTATATTCTTATATATCATACTATATATAACAAGCTTCTCCTTATTTATTTAGAATTCATTATAGCTTCCCAAAACACTCTATAACTCCTCTTAATCTTTTTCATCCCTAACGAACCTTACGCTAGACGCTGCATCTCCCCCATGCTACCTAGCACCTTCTCTACTCTTATGATGAGAAGCATTAGGCTTCGAAATTCCCTGGCATAAAGAGTCCATTCTATCCCCAAAATTTTGCCTGTATTCCATTACTCAATAAATGATCTATTCTATATCTACCTATATATAGTTTTGCGTCTTCATTTCATACTCTTCTTGTCCTATTGTATAAGCTCCAATAATTATTGTTGAGCTTGGCATTATCCGGATAAGTCTCTTTTTGTGGAATTGATCTTTCTCTTTTCCTTTTACTTAAAGCTATATATATATATATATATATATATATATATATATATATATATATAAATAATTAAATAAGTTCAAATGTATTAAAAAAACAATATTTTTAAGTACTCAATACATATGTAGAACTATTAGATAAACATCAGTGGATTAACCAATGTTTTGATGGTGTTACTCATTTTGAGCAGTTCTTTGTGGATACTGGCGTTTATTGGTGGTCACTGATTGATTTTACAACTGGCAGTCACTGGCGGCCATGACCAGTGTCAGCTTCCATTGGACTGCTCCGACCTGAAATCATCTGTCTAATTGTCGGACATTGTTACTGTCACTTGACGCCTGTGGTGGACACTGATGATTGTAGTGGTGTTTTGGGGCCGTTACTTGTAGTTACTATTGGGCACCGGCTGCCTTTAAAAATGTACTTTATTGATTTTAGACATTCACTGTTAGTCACTTGCGACTTCATTGGACTGCTTCAAAATGAAATTTTCTGTCTGCAATGGCGAGCACTGGTAGACATTAGCATTTTGAGGTGGTTACCCGTGTTGTCTAGCGGCCACTGGCTTCCCCTACAACTATCAATGATTGTTGATCACTGTCGATCATGATCAGTGCTTGTTTCTATTAGACTTCTATGAAATTACCTGTCTTCAATTGACAGGCACTGTCATTCAATGGTGGTACTGCGGCAAAAAAACGACCAGTTTTCATCAAACGGAAATGGAATCATTTTGTCTTTTCTATCACGACAATGTTATCATTATATATATATAATTAAGTTATCAAAGAATAAATCTTTAACAAAGAAAAACTTATCAAGATAACAAAAGTTCTACACTATTAAAAGGGGCAAACAATAATATTAAATGAAAGATGAACAATACAAGTTATATATAACTTAATATCATCAGAGCAAGAAGGAAAAGTAAAGGGGAAATTTAAAAAAAAAATCTCTTTAGGTCATTGGATTTCGAAACTAAATACTTCTCATCAGAAGGGTAGAAAGGCCAGAATTATGCAAAATGCAAATATAGAAAAACTGGCTTAATAACATTTACATATGAAATGATAATGAAAGAATAAGATAAAAAAGTAATTAAAAGTAGATACAACATACAACATACAAAATAAAAAATACAACATACAAAATACAACATACAAAATACAAAATACAACATACAACATACAAAATACAACATACAAAATACAAAATACAAATACAACATGCTGTGGTTTAAAGATGTTTTACTTAATTTCTTAATTCTTCAATGTTCTAATGATATAATAAAGTTGTATATTTTTATTCATCATCTTTTATTTAATATTATATATATATATATATATATATATATATATATATATATATGAATGAATAGTCAAGGTATAAAATAAATGGCGAATGATGGCTAATTTTCTCACCTCTGTATTTGTCAGAACAATGCTTGATAGCAAGACATAATTTACAATGATTGGATTTAGATAGAAATCTGTATAGTACAATCTATTCCACTTATGATTCAATTTGAATATGTATAAACTGGCTGATATTTGATGCATATTACCCGAGAAGACTCTATAAAGAAGAACAGATAATGAAATTCCATCTTAAATTTTTCCCCTGTCAGCACGAATATTTTATCATTTAGAAAATAAATGTTATTAATTTCTTTCATGTCAACAGAAGGAGAAGATATTGTTTTGGAATGAAGCCACTATTTTGTGTTGAACGATAAAAATTAACCTTGCCATTGTTTCACAATAGATTATCCATCTTTTCATTTGTGTTGAGACATTTCTCTGGCAAATTGATCACTTATTTTGTGGCGTGTGAATATACATGGGAACAGTGTCTGACTTTTTTGTCGGTTGTTGTGGTTGGGTTGTTGCGTTTTGATCATTACATTTTTTTATCACTGATTGTTTCATAGAAAACTGTATGGTTTAAATTCTCTTCAGAATCTATTAACAATATGAGTTGTTCATTATGATGCTAGCAAGGAGGCCCGATCTTGTCCGCGATTGCATGAGGATCAACAAATGTTCCACACTTCCAATCAAAATTGGTGAAATCGCTCATTTTTCAATCAAATCGATTTATTGCCTGCTCTAGTCGGCGCACTGGAAGGAAGCTTAACAAGCCTCCATGCACTGTAGAGAATTTACTGTTGATTTTATAAAAGCATTTTATATAATGGTTTGAATTAAAGTTTAAAATGCAAAAGTCAAGTATCAAGGTTCAATTGTGCTCTAAACAGAAACATTCATTTCGAACGTGCCCCTGCCATATCAAAGAAACTACTGTTGATTTTATATGCCGGGCCTTTTTGCTTGTGCGATGATAAAACTTCTCAAATGCACTTGTGATGTTATTCCTTTTTAATCAGATTTTTTTAGAGATTTTCGATACTTATCGGAAGCATTCGGATACAAAGCTTATCTAAGAACACTACTAGACACATAAAGTATATTTGTGCGAACTTTCCAAAAAAATATTAAGCCGTTCCACATTACATAGGGAACGAACTCACAAACGTGCGCGCACACACGCACAGACAAGGTGCTTTTTATATATAAGTAGAAATTACAGATAAAATGAAAACTATGAAACAATGCTGTTATATGATAATAATATTTTCTTAATGCAAATTGTATAAGTTTCGTTCCGCACAAACTACAGAAATTCATATATATCTAAAATGGAATAGAAAATAAAACGAACCATTTTTGTTTATACTTATTTTGTTTAGTTCAAATAATTATAATCAATCATTTGCACAACTTAGAAGTAAAAAAAACATTTTTACTACATATTTTTTTTAAGTAAGGAACCAGTGGCGTAGCATCAGTTGTTGCCGCCCGGAGCGGTCGTAAAATTTGTCCCCCCTCCCTCCGTTGGCATATAATTACCTGTTTTGCCCCCCACCCGCTGGTATATGATTACCTGCTCCCCCCTCCGCTGACATATGATAACCTGCTTTGCTGCCCCCTCACTGCTGGCATATGACAACCTGTTAAAACCTTCAAAATTCTAAAAGCCCTCAAAATATTTATTTTCATTGAACTAATGTTTACACAATTCCCCGTTTTTTAAAATTTTAATTTGATTTAAAAATTTCTTTGCAATAATTTGAATAATAAGTATGCAAACGTTAACGTCAAGGGTGTGAATTCCATATAGAAACGTTGATTTAATTTGAATAAAATAAAATACGCATCAAATGCGCTTGAAACCAAGTCACAACGTAATATTAGAAAATAAACAAATATTTTACTTGTTTACAATTTTTAACAAATATATTTTCAGAGAAAACAACACACTGAGGATGGAGTTTAGCTCCGAAATATATTTATGTTATAAATTTCAAACAAGTGAAATATTTGTTTATTTCCTAATATCACGTTGTGATTTGCTTCAAGCGCGTTTGATGCGTATTTTATTTTATGTAAACGTTAATCTAAAAGGAATTATGTAAACGTTAATATGAAACAAAAGAAACCAAATATTTTTTTCAAAACAAAAATGTATAATTCAATTTAAAAAAAATGTTAAATTAAATTAATTGCTACACAAACAAATATAATAATAAATTTATATGAGAACATTTGGAAACCTGAAAATGTTATGAAATGATAAAATCATTTTTATTTACTTTTTTTTGTTAAAGTCCGAATTTTCACCGAATTATATCTAATTGTATCAAATAGAGGATAGTCCGATGTATTCTTTTTTTTCTTTTTAAACCGTCTTGTATCGGTGCTTTTTGACATCTTTGTATGTAATCGTTCGGTTGAAGCGCAACATTTAAGAAATGGAAAGTCACATATTTTAGAATACTTGTTTTTTATAAATTACAATGAGAATATTTGAAATTTGAATTTATAAATTTCGATGAGAACATTTGAAAACATGAAAAGGTTAAGAAATGATAAAATTATTTTTATTTACTTTTTTATCGTTGTTATTCCCGAATTTTCACCAAAAAAACAAAAACAAAAAAAAAAACATGTCTGTATCAAGGAAAGGACAGTCCAATGTAGTTTTCTTTTCTTTTTCTTCATAATGTTATTAATAAGAGGTCGAGCTTCACGAAGAGAAAAAAAAACGTCTTGTATCCGTGCTTTTTGAAATCCGTGTCTGTAATCGCTTGGTTTAAGCGTGAAATTTACGAAATTACTTTCGGCTTTTTTTCGGCAAAGTTATCAATAACTCTAGCAAAATTCACTCTATCGACAAGTTCCCTCTTTATGGAGAGGATTGCCAAGTCTGTAAGCCATGTCTCGCTCATTTTGATCGAAGGTAGTTTTTTATGAGCTTCAGTTTCGAGAAAGAGCGCTCACAGCTGGCAACGCGAATAGCTTGGGTAAGGAAATGCGCAGCAAGATCACAATATAAGAGACGGAATCTCTGTATAAAGTTCAAAAGGTCCATTGATTTTGTCTTTTCCTGAAGTTTTCACAAAATACTGTAATCTCTTCCTTTCGGCAAAGGATTTATCTTTTTCTATATCTTCGTCAACTTCACCAAGCTGACAATCATAATTATCATCAAGCAGATTTAACGGTGTAAGAAAAACGTATTTACTTGCAAGATTGTGAACTTGTTGAATTCTGCAAGATATTTTTTTAGTCAACCTGTCTATGACAGACAGCATTTTCCGTCTCAACTCAGTATGAAACCCCAGTGCTGCATCAAGCAATTGTTCACCACCCATTCGTTTCTTTTTGCGGATACGACACTCCATGCTTATCCCCATTTCAGAGCGGAGTATTTTTTTTCACTCATCTATTGCAGTGTCCACCATCTTTTCCCTATTCTGAAGAAGGCAATCTCTCAATGTCGTCAGCCTGACAGAACTTTGTTGCAGATCCAATCCCTTTTCTTGAAGATACTTCTCGGCATCATTGATTTCCGGGAGAATAGGTTTCCAAAGGCTTAGAAATAAAAGAAACGGAAACGACAATACCGAGTTGAGAATTAAAGATGCATCTGATTTGGTGGTTGCAGTTTCTCCTTCTGTGAGCTGTTCCAGGGCAATGATGACTTCCAATAATTTTTTTACCACAACATTTACAGCATCTGCTCGACTAATCCATCTAGTTTCCACAGTCCGCTTGATACTTAGACCGGTCAACTAAATCAAAACGTCCCAGCGATGTGTAGATGCAGAAAAGAACGAGAATCACCGATCCAGTATGCCAAAAAATGTAACAGAGTTAACCGCTACAGAAGAAAAAATTAAGATATTTTGTTAGCTTTTATTTATTTTTATTATTTTTTCTATTTTTATCCTCACAAAATGCTGCCCTCTGATATGTACCGCTCGTAAAATAGGGATACATTTTTCCGATTCCGATACCTCCAAAATGTCCGATTTTTAAAAAACTTTTCTGCATAAAATTTAAAATATTTTGTTAGCTTTATTTTTATTTATTTTTTCCTATTTTATATTTTTACCCTCTCAAACTGCCGCCCTCTGACATGGGCCGCTCGTAGAATAGGGCCACATTATTCCGATTCCGATACCCCCAAAAGTTCCGATTTTTTAAAAACTTTAGGTATAAAATTTAAGATATTTTGTTAGCTTTATTTAGGGCCATGTCTAGGAAAGATTATCAAGATATTTGTTTATGTTACATTTAAACTTCTGTATATCAGTACAGCCAGGAAAGCAGGCAGCGGGAAGGGAATTCCAAAATGTAGCTGTTCGAGGAAAGAAACTATTAGAATAGAAAGCTTTCTGGCATTTAGGGACAGCAACAGTGAATGGGTGAGATCTTATTGCTAAGCGGGTTTGTCAGGGATATGTACGTCGAGGGGGTACAAGTGAAACAAGTTCATCAGAACACATTCCAATAAAATATTTGTAAAACAGGCAGTGTGTGTGTGTGTGTGTGCATGAAGCAAAGTTGTCTTTGTGTGTCGCGACATCACATTTAAATTGTAGTCTAAGAGCCACGGTTTTGAAGTCACACTTTTGATTAGTTATCCTTATCGATGTCAGAAGTCCTTGAACTCATTATTCAGAATTAAAAATACATAAAAATAACATTACATTAGAAACAAATGTTCTGACATTTGTACGCCTAACTTGTAAACACTATAAATACGTTGAAAAAAACAAACAAACAAAAAAACTTTATCGTTTCGTTTGTTTTGTGGCCGAGTGGATAAGTGCTCGCATACAGATAAGTTTTATATCATCTGTCAGTGTTCGAATCTCACACTGGACGATTGTGTTATTTTTCTACAGTGTTCAAGTTATTTCATAGCCGATAACAATGCTTATTATAAACCTGAATAATATTTTATTTTTTTAAATTATTTAAATGCATAATGTGTTTATTTCAATATTATTCATCGTTGAATGATTAGACTTTTCATAACTCTGCTTTCATGGATCAGGCATAATTGAAGCGTTGCACACATTACACGCTCTTATGATATAAAGTGAGCACTGTCTTAGTTCTTTACACCACAATCACACATACACACACACACACACATATATATATATATATATATATATATATATATATATATATAGAGAGAGAGAGAGAGAGAGATATGTGATGTAAAGAACTAAAACAGTGCTCACTTTATATCATAGGAGCGTGTAACATGTGAAATAAGAGCATGCAATATGTGCAATGCTTCAATTATGCCTGATCCAAGAAACCAGAGTTTTTAGTGGTACATAATTTTATTAAAGTTTTAAAAAGGGTAAGTGGAGTCATTATTAGCATTTTGAGGAAGATCGATGCGGGAGAAAAAATAGACACGAAAAAAAGTAAAGATTATTCAACTAAAAACAATAAAAATAAAAAAAGAAAGAACCTTGTCAAGAGATTACGTCGGCAGCGATTAAAATACACCAATTTACACATAATCGAAAATGGAGGCGAAGGGAGGAGTGAAACAAAAAAGAAATTATCAAAGTATTTGTGTTGAATTAAATGAATGAATAACCCGTGATATATCGTCCATATTTCAGAACCTAGGACAAAAAAAAAAGAAAAAAAGTTAACTTGCCTGCAAATAAGTGCAGAACCAAGAAATAATGACGCAATGTTGGCATTGTTTTTTTTTGTAAATCCGACCTCTTTACACAGGTCTAATTTATGCGACAGCTCATTTTGCCTACAGGGCGATGGTTTGCGCATTAGTACAGTTACGGCCTCCAAAATATTGAGATGCTGTTTGGAACGGGACTTGTGTACAATGCGTAAGCAGCATCCGAATACGCTTCACCACATACTTCATTATCATACAAGTGCGCACTAATTGATGACTCATGAATAGGTGAACGCCCGGATGTGCTCCGTAAATACCCGGAAGTGTTCTGTGAACGCCCGGATGTGTTTCGTAAATGCCCGGAAGTGTTTTGTGAACGCCCTGATGTGCTCCGTAAATGCCTAGTAGTGTTCTGTGAACACTCGGGTGTGTTCAAAAATGTGTTTATTCTAGACCCCCATGGACTCTCGAAAACATGCAGGGACATGCTGTGCCAATCTGACTCCCAGCCGTTGAAACGTACAACACACATAGTCAGCATCACACTGGCATTTAAATTAATATAAAACTAAACTTTTTTGTAGTGTGGGAAGTGTATCTTTCTTAAACGCTGGGAAGGCAGTTTTAGTGCCGAACACCACACGAGGCTGCACCTCATAGAAACAGTGAGATACAACCGAGGTAATTTTATCGACAAACCTTTACTGATAGAACCAATATAAAGGAGTTTCAGATAAACTGGACACTTAGCCGGACCAAAAGAAGGGTTGGTATTACATTTAACAAGAGCTTGGCGAACATGCTAGAGATTATATATCCTCAGGGAAACCATTTTTCTCAAAAATATCAGTTATCTTCTTCAATTCTCTCCTGGTAGGGGCAAAAGAATCCCAGCTTATATACAGGCCTGTAAATGTACGTTTTCTGTATATAGTTGTAGTAAACCGATTCTCTGTCCTTTCTACAAGGACGTCCAAAAAGGGTAAAGGGTCATTTTGCTTTTCCTCTATAGTGAACTTGAGTGCAGAGTGGAGACTATTTAAATTCAGGAAAAAATCGCTTACTTCGTCGCGAGATTTGAAGATGACAAAAGTGTTATCCACGTACCTCCAATAACTGAAAGGTCTAGAGACCCGAGTGAATGCTAAGGATTCCTGAAAGCCTAGGAAAATATTCGCTAGGATAGCACCCAAAGGACTACCCATAGCCGCTCCGTCAATCTGCTAATACATTACATCATTACAGCTGAAGCAAACCGACTTGGTGTATTTTATTACACACACGCATCATATATATATATATATATATATATATATATATATATATATATATGATGCCTGTGTGTAATAAAATGCAATTATTAGTTATTACTTCTCTTATATAGAGTTCTATCCTGTAAACTATCCAGCACGTTTTTATTTAGGATATGCTGTTTTCATTTGGTTTTGCAATATTTATTTATCTTGCCTTTATATATATATATATATATATATATATATATATATATATACTGGCAAGGAGCCTCGACATTTCTCGTCATTGAATGATGATCAACGAATATTTTATGCTCCTATATTTTTATTGTGATTGAAATCCGTTAAATTGCCCGGGGGAAGCTTCACATGCCTCCATGCAGTAACTTAGTCCAAAATATATGTTATTCTACATTGCACTCTAGTGAACCTACTGTTTTTTCTTTTGATAAAATTATTTTATATAAACTTCTTTCCAGTTAACAAAAAGAAAACATTAAGAGATTTACGTGCATGGTTTGAACCTACATGCCACGTAATGCAAAAAAAAAAAAAAAAGAAACAAAAAAAAACATATAAATTTTCAAGTCTTATAGAATACTTTGCAGTTAATTTTTAAAAAATTAAGAAATTTACATCTGAAGTTTAAACCTACAGACCACGTGATGCAAAAAAATACACGCTATCAACTTATCCACAGTACAATTTTCATGGCCTGTTGTTCTATCATTGTTGCTAAGCGACGACATGGAAAAACAAGCTTTACCAATGATAGATAAATATAAATAACGGTTTCGATTATCGATTATCCGTAATTATCGGGGTTATTCTTAGACAAAATGTACAAGAATTTAATAAAATATGTTAAACGCTTTAGCAAGAGTTAAAAACATATTTATTTTTCGGAAAGGAAACCTAAATAAAATGGATTGTCCTTAATTTGCGGAGTTTTGAAAGAAATACTTTCCTTCTCGTCAGAGGAGAGGATTTAGCAAAATGCGGAATAAGATTTTGCTTGTAAACTACTTAATGAAACCGCTTGTGTGAAGTAGATCATACTAGCGTAAAAATAACAAACAGTAAAAACCAGAGAAGGGGAAAAAATAAAAAAATAATTTCAAGTGAATGGATGTTATGATCAATGACGAGTGGGAAATCCAAAGTGTGAGTAAAAGTAAAGAATCTACATGTAAAAAGACATCCTATTAATTTTATATATATATATGTGTGTGTGTGTGTGTGTGTGTGTGTGTGTGTGTGTGTGTGTGTGTGTGTGTGTGTGTGTGTGTGTGTGTGTGTGTGTGTGTTATTTGTGCTTGTTTTTGCGATACGTTTTGAATGAATTCAATTATTTACGAAAGTGCACTTTTACCTAAATGCGAGTTGGGAATAATTTTCCCTTTCGTTAGATTCAGCCACTCTGATGAGTTGTAGACGATGAAACACGTGTCAGTGGATAATTATATATATATATATATATATATATATATATATATATATATATATATATGATCCGAGAGAGATAGTCAAAAGAATGGCTTGAGAAGTGTTATGTGAAACAGCTTAGCCATATAATGAATGTGCATCCATGTTTCTAGAGATGGCTGAAAAGTATAGATGAGGGAGGAGATGAGAAGAAAATGTTGAATGGACAATAAGGTTAGCTAGAAAAGGGAGTCATGACGTCTTCATTTAAAAACAACAAAGTGGACAAAATGATTTAGTACCTATATCAACCACACTTACATCATCATTTACATATGCAAAAAGCATATACGAGATTATACCAAAAAAAAAAAAACACTAATAAATATTAATTTTCATTGTATGTGTGTGTGTGTACATATATGTGCATTAGTTATTACATTTATAGAGTGCGTAACATCAGTGATAGAGCTTATATAGTTATCAGCTTGGAGACATAGAGTCAACATATAGTTTCTTGCCTTGCACCCTCCAGAGCATTTGGTTTTCTTCTGTATGGTGGTTCTGCCTTTACATATTTTAGGCTATGACATTAGGAGGTGGAATATCCAGTTTCAACTGCAACCGGAGTGGGCATATATTTGCTAGTTTATATATATTATTTACGGAGTCATTACTTATCAAAGCTTAAAAACCACTCGAGGATAAGGTTAATAGTTGAAATTGGTCAGAATTTGATTATTCAAGAGGCCAACTCAACAATAACTTGTTTACATTGTACTTGAAGATGGCCATATTATAGACAATCGGGAAGCAACCCCACAATATAGGCAGTTCTAGAAAAAAATACTTTACTCATTTAGTTTAAGGTACGGGCTGAAAGGAAAATTATTGGCAGTGTTTGTTGTGAATGGGGGTAGAAACTGAAGCTCAGTCGAGCTTAATAATAATGATAGCAGAGATACTCACAACGTTTTTTTTTCTGTGAAAGAAAGACAGTAGGGAGGAAGGAGGAGAAAGGGACACCGCCAGTAAATTTCAAAATCGGTTTTGTACTTTATCAAGTTTATGCTATGAGCACATTGTGCTATGAGCAGCTCTTTTCCAGATGTTGCAACAGTACTTCATCTTAGGACGTAATTAGCTTTTATTGAAGCATCGTAAGTGAGATACCTTCTGGGGCAGTAGAATGACCCAACCATTTTTCCACTGACCTTGGCATTGGATTTGATGTACGTCTTCCAATTCACGTCAAGAGTGAAGGTCAGTCTCAGAAGCTTGTCAAAGACAATACAAGAGCTTTTAATTTCGATTGGGATCAAGTGAAGATCAGAGATTTAGTAATGAAAAGATAGAAGCTTGTTTTTTGGATGCATTAAAATTAACCAGCTACCTGTTTCTACATTGCACCTCATAAAAATATTTTACTGTGTAAGTATATGTACTAGCATTTCAGCCCGGCATTGCCCTGGTGCTTGGAGGTGTATGCTGAGCAAAAAAAAAAAGTGGTAGTAGGAAGGCAGGCTAGAACCCGTACCATTAAGGAGTAAAGAACGGGGAAAATCTGACGTATTTGCTGTTTTACGACCACCGTCAAACCGGGAGAGACGTAGGTTTAAATTAAAGCTAGGCAATCGAAAAAAGGGGATGACTTTCGAAAATATCGGCGAAAAAAGCAACCCCTCCCTGTAGAAAAGTGCCCAGTTGGGGGTGAAGAAATTAATGTTTTCAACCAATCTCTCGGTATTTTTCGTCTGAAGGGTCGAGCTCCAAACGACACTGATCTTGTGAAAATCCGTCGCCTCTGTCGAAAGTTTTAGGCAGACATGCAAACATACATACATACCTACATTTATATATTGATAACTCAAATTTTCGACTCAAACAGATTAATAGCTTGCCTTATTTAAAAAAAAAAACAACAAAAAAACAGGCTATCCACAGTAGATAAGTTGATAGTCCGAGTAATTTGGTAGAGACCGAAGCGGTCAATTTATTTTTAAATTTGACCCCTATTATGACCTCCTAACATTTATTGTTTTGGGCTCAAATCAAGTTATTAAGTAAGATCCATGTCCAAGGAACCTATATCTAAAATTTCAAGTGTTTAGACCCAAAATTGGCGGAGGGGATTTGTAGAGTTCTCAAAACTCAAATCGTTGAACTTTGACCACTTAACAGCCAAATTTCTGGCTGACAACGGATTACAAAGATTTTCCCAAATCTCAGTACCCTGTATATCAAATTTTGAGTCTGTAGCCTTAAAATTGACAGAGTTATTGCGTAGGGAAACGTACACAGACACACACAGAGATACACAGACACGTTCACTTATATATATATATATATATATATATATATATATATATATGAAGCAGTAATGTATATAATATATTATTTAAATTCTTTTAAATTTATACAAAACTCGGGTTAATAGCTCTGATATATATATATATATATATATATATATATATATATATATATATATATATATATATATATATATATATATATATATATATATATACTAGCATTTCAGCCCGTCGTTGCCCGGGTGTTTGGATGTGTATGTTGAGCAAAAAAAAAAAAAAAGTGGTAGTAGGAAGGCAGGCTCGAACCCGTACCACAAAGGAAGAAAAGAACGGGGGGAAACCTGACGTCTATGCTGTTACGACCACCGCCAAACTGGAAGTGACATTTTTAAAAATTTAGGCTAGATAATCGAAAGGTGAGGATGACTTAAAAAATATCGGCGAAAAAAGCGACCCCCTGTAAAAAAGTGCCCAGTTTAAGGTGAAGATATTAATGTTTTTAGCCAATTTTTCGATATTTGTCGTCTGAAAGGTCGACCTTCAAAAGGATCTTGAGAAAATTCGTCGCCTTCAAAAGGATCTTGAGAAAATCCGTCGACCTTCAAAAGGATCTTGAGAAAATGCGTCTCCTCCGTCGAAAGTGTTCGGCAGACATGCAAACATACATACATACATTTATATATTTGTAACTAAAATTTTTCGACCCAAACAGATTAAAAAGCTTGCCCTATCTCTGAATACCCTTTATGTAAAATTTCAAATGTTTAGACCAGAAATTGTCTGAGTAATTTGGTAGAGACCGTAGAGGTAAATTTTTAAAAACTTTGACCCTCTATTATGACCCCTTAACATTTATAGTTTTGGGCTCAAATCAAGTTATTAAGTTAGATCCATGTCCAAGGAACCTATATCTAAAATTTCAAGTGTTTAGATCCAAAACTGTCGGAGGAGTTTGGTAGAGTTCTCAAAGGTCAAATCGTTGGACATTGGCCCCTTAACAGACACATTTCCAGCCGAAAACAGATCACAAAGATTTTCCCAAATCTCAGTACTCTGTATATCAAATTTGGCGTCTGTAGACTTAAAATTTACAGAGTTATTGCGTAGGGAAATGTACACAGACAGACACTTTCACAGATATATAGATAGATAGACTAATAGATTAAACAAAAATATATATGTATACATAAATATATATGGAAACAATTTTTTGTTTACTGTAAAGATTTTACGCAAATATTATGCAAGTATAAATCATGTAGAATATCTGCATGAATATAATTACACGTAATAGATAACTCTAGATGATCATTTCATAAGAAAACCGAAAAAACTAATAGGGAATTAATTCAAATGAATGTTTAAAATAATATGCCAATTAGCTAGATCTTTTGCTAGTGAATGCATTTCCACAACCCATATATAAGAAAATTTTATTTTCTTTTTAAATAAATAGAAAATAGGCTTGCCTTTTTTCTGTTGTTCTTGGCCTTCGGGTTGGGATCAAAGTGTAGTATCTATTCCGGCAGATACTGCAAGCAAAGACCCTATGTGGGGGCGACCCCACCGATAAGACCTTGGTCAATGTAGGGACAACCCTTCATACCAATTGTCACTATCCAGCTCCCTTACTCCCCGGGGAGTTGGTCCCCATTTCCCCTTCACTGCTCACATAAAAAAATCAGCCTTCTGCCTAATTTGCTCGGTGAGGGAGCAAATAAATACCTTGGCCTTCGGGTCGGGATCAAAGTGTAGTATCTGTTCTGCAGATGCTGCACAAGATAATTTGTACCAGTCAATTGAGGGGAAACCCTCTATACTGGGACAATTATTATTTTTGGTAACCAGAGTGCCCCCTTTTTGCCTACTTTTTGGGGAGCTGGTTTTTACCCCACATTAAAAACGGCCTTGTGCCTAATTTGCTTTGGTGGGGAAGCAAATAAATACATTAAATAAATAGAAAAGAGGGGTTTTAATATGAATATCGATACACACAAAAGAAAAACGAATTTATAGGAGTATAGATAGATATGTATATATTATTTAACTCAAAATATAATAGTTTAATAAATGTCCCCATTTTTTTTAAAAAGGGCAATTTTTATTTATACAATTGCTTTTAAAAACACGTATATCTTCTTAATAAATTCAACTGATTTCAAAAAGGTTCCGTAAGTGAATTTTGTTCCCCGATTAGATTATACTTTCCGGCCATCCAAAAAAAAAAAAAAAATACAGAGCCGTTAACATCAAAAATGTCTCTCCAGTTTACTTGTTCATCTTTTCCTCAAAGCAACCAATGATTTTTTTTAGTTGTATCCTTATGTAGGTAAATAACCAATACTATATTATTATGCAAAAAATAAAAACAATGGTATTGTCTTCTTTTCATAATGTTATGAGGTCAGAGTTAATATAATACATGCAAAAAAACATATAAAAAGAAAAACGGTTTTAATGCACATGTTTTTTCTTCGTTTTCTTATTTCTTGCTCTTCGATTTTCTCTTTATCATGTCCAATCATCACAAAGTATTATTTTTTTTTATTTTCTAGGTTTAATCTGATGGCAGACCAAATTCACCGAAGAAGCTTTTTTAAAAAATATCTTGAATTTATTATCAAGGAAAAAAAAAAAGAAGATTTTTTTAAATGGTCAGAAACAAATGAATAAATAAATAAATATGCTTTTTAAAAACAAATTTGGGACATTTATTGAATTATCATACCTTGAGCTTTTTCTTTCTATATGCAATGTGTCGTAGCAACATTCCACATTTGACAAAAACGAAAATGAAATAAATGATAAAAACGAGAACCAAATAGATAATAAAAAAACAACTTATATAAGCTGAGATCCGATTGTTTATTTATCAATAGTCACATCATAGTTATAGTAGAAACCCCGGATACGGTTGCCCTAGAATAGGTTTTTCAGATTACAATGTGGAATACGATGTTTTTCTGGTCACTGGTTACGGTATTTGCTCCGCCTCATGGTGTTATTTACATTGTTATTTTATTATATACATGTGTACTATATACTGTGTTGTATTTTGTTAATAATTTTTATGCCGTCTCCCGGGGTTATGCTGTATTTCCTCCATTATTTTTCAATTTAACTGCTGTGAAGAAGACAGTCTCAAGAAGGCTACAAAATACGTCACACATGACTATATTCTTATCTATCGCACCAAGTAGTATAATAGCTATCGTGTTCATATAGAAGCACACTCCTCAGCAGGAGTGTCAGATTTTGCTGCAATACTCTGTATATAAATACTCATCCCAGACTGAGTAAAATTAATTTCCCAAACAGAACTTTTTTTTGCATCACTTTTATGTCACCTTTACGAGTTTGAAACCAAGATATAAAAATACTAAACCCTATATCTAGAATCCTTATTCAAATTTGGATCAAAATCGATTACATGCTTTTAGATTCAAAAATATAAAGAGTCTAAATTGAAATTCAAGAAATTTGGCTTATTTTTTTTAATGGAAAGTCTGAGCCATAAAACAGCAATTCTTTTTCCTTTGTCAGTAACATTGCTCATGGAACGTGAGAACTAAAGGGCAAAAAAAGGGAAGCAAGAGCTATAAGGTGGCTGAAAATAAACTCATGGCTCACTTTCTACTCTCCTTAGCAACTAATGGATCGTATTCAAGGCAAATCTGAAATATTTGTCTTTTCAAATAGGAGCTTGTGTTTTAATTATGACCCTTAAAATGTTTTAAAATACTGCAAAGAAACTGAAATCTGCGGAATATTTATTAATTGATGTCTGATACCTATTAAAATTTAACATCAATTGGAGGTATCTAAATTTTCACAAAGTGATTCCGCCTTCATTATACACATTGAGCATTAAAACTAAATTAAATTATACACATTGAGCATTAAAACTAAATTAAATTATACACATTGAGCATTAAAACTAAATTAAATTATACACATTGAGCATTAAAACTAAATTAAACTAAATACAGCTCAAACTGCACACCCTTACGTCTATCAGATGTGTTTATAATGATTAGTTAGTTAGTTTAAGATTAAATCCTGTATATTACAATATATATAAACATACTTTATAATGATTGAGATATACGGGTATCTGACCTCCTCTCTCTGATATATATATATATATATATATATATATATATATATATATATATATATATATATATATATATATAAAGCAGAACGTTTGTGTGTGTCTGGTCACGAATAGGCTCCTATATAGTTGACTATTATAGAAAACTGATCACATATAATGATAGAAGATGTATCGAGACACAGGAATGGGTATGTTTGATCTGGCATAATGATGATTCATTAAAATTGTGGGGTCTGCGTACGCGCCTGCTCCACAAAGTATGGAAATAAAAAATTTAAAAATTAAAAAAAAAAAACGTTTACAAGTGTTTTTGATATAGATGTACATAAGAATACTTTGATAAGTATGTTTTAACTTTAATAAGGATGGTATAATAAAATTGTGGGGTCTGCGTTCGCGCCTGGCCTCCATAGAATGGAAATAGGCACAAACTTTAATAAAGACTTTTTATATCTTTTATATCTATCTGCGTAAGTATACTTTGATAATTATGTTTCAGTTTGAAGCAATATAGTATAGTAAAATTATGGAGTGTTCGTTCGCACCTGACCTCCATAGAGTGGAAATATGTCACAAAGTTTAACAAGGTTTTTTAATATAGATCCACAGAATATTGTGATAAGTGTTTCAGTGTGAACAGGTATGGTATAATAAATTATGGGGTTTATCTATTTTATTTTTACTTTCATCATATTTTGCTTTGGTTTTGATACTCCCAAATTCGAAGCTATCTCTTTATAACCCTTTCTTTTCATAACCTATCATATTTTCATAAATCAGAGTCCATTTTCTGTAGGCTGTTTTTGAACCCAGTCAACGACGGGTACTTTTGCTAGAATATGTATATATATATATATATATATATATATATATATATATATATATATATATATATATACAGTATAACTCCTATTATTTGAACATCCGCTTCGTTCAAATTAGAGGATGCTGTTCAAGTTTCGTGATAATAAAATGTGCTGCAGTTAACTTTAATTTTCTAAGAATTAAGAGATAGTAAATGAAATTCATTCCTATATGATACTTTAAGTATATATTAAGTTGAGTTTACGAGACATTGCAAGTAAGAATTGTTAAATATTATTACCAGGAACAAAAACATTGAAAATAAATTAAATCTACTCTTACTTGTTAGGTATTTATTACCTAAGTTATCATCCACAGAAATCATACATTTATGTAAAATACAGTTTTTTTAGTTATTCATTGAATGAGTCTCATTGCAGTTTCTATTTTCATCGATTGATCTCTCGGGCGCTGCCATTGTATTCCGTAAGCGATCACGAAAGTCTACAATTGATTGGTTCTGTAGTTTCTTATGATTATATTTCTCCGGAGTGGCATTGCTTGCAAAACATAGTTGTCACTAAAGTAAAGACTTTTTTCTAGACATTTTATAACTGTCTCGATAGACTTTTCTGCATCACCCCATGATATTGCTTCATTAGCGTGTTCTTGGTTATTTACATTAGGGGCAAGAGAATGAGAGCTGTCGCTATTTTCATTGCCATTACTGCCTTCAGGATATTGATCAGTTGTTTCCTCATCTTGCTGCACCCACATTTCAACATCGTTTGCATTAAGTGATTTAAGAACAGCGTGGTTGGTCGGTAACGATTTGGTTTCAAGAATTTTTTCTAGACCAGATGTATTCTCTGATTTTTTCAGTTCAGAAGCCTTTAGTGCTGGGCATAATTTAGCCCATGCTTTTGTTAATGTGCTTGCTAGAACTTGATCCCATGCACTTGTGAGGGAAAATATGGCATCTTTGATAGTAAAATGACGCTGAAAACCGCTTATAGTCACGGTACTATTTATCATATTCATCATGAAATCATTTCTGTAGAAACATTTTAAGTTACAAATAATCCCTTGATCCATAGGTTGGATTAGAGAAGTCTCATTAGGTGGTAAGTAGCATACAAAAATATTCCCGCAAGATGACACTAGTTCTGACTCAGAAGGATGCGCTCTACAATTGTCCAACAGAAGCAAGCACTTTGAATCAGGTTTACTTAATTCAAGAAAACGCCTCTGGACAACTGGCACAAATTCTTGCAAAAACCATTTTTTAAACAACTGTTGATTCATCCATCCATTTCGTGAAGAATAATAGGATACTTGCAAGACGAAACTCCTTTCAATGCTCTGGGTCACTTTGATTTGCCGATGACAAGAAGCTTACGTTTATGAGTTCCAGGAGCATTAGCGCATACCATCATTGTTAGTCTTTCTTTATTTAATTTGAATCCTTTTATTTTCTGAACCTCGGACCCGGCTAATGTTTTTGCAGGTAAGTACTTCCAATTTACGCCACTCATCAGCGTTGTAAGCATCCTCTGGTGTTAAACCATAATCGGCAATTATCGTCTTGAATTTGTCACAATAATTTGATGCTGCGTGTGTATCAGCAGACCTTTGTTCGCCTGACATTGTTAATTGTCTTATACCATGTCTACTCTTAAAGCTCCTAAATCAGCCTTCACGGAATTTCATATCTTCTGCGATATTCAACTCTTCCTTAAGAGATTTTGCTTTAGCAATTAATATGGGCCCAGGTATTGCTACACCTTCATTCCGTTTTGCTACAAACCACCCATGCAATATTCGATCGAATCCAACTTGCTTTGGTCTGCGAAGAGTCCTTCTTTTGACATGTCTTTTATTTGAAGAGAAAGGAGCAGCCTTAAATATGTCCTCCTTTTTCTTTTTGATGTAAAACAGTGTATTCTTCCAATCTTATAATCCCTCAATATAACGCTATTTTCAACTCCAGCATCTAATTTTTCTATAATTTGATTTTTTTCGAGTAAAGTCAGTGTCACTTGTTTTCTTTTAGAGTTGCAAGCCATTGTGATGGGTTGTTTTACACTATTTTAAATATAGCAATCTGAAAAAAAAATGACAGTTATGTAAATTAATTATCAATAGCTAATCTACATTAATTACATAGTATCAATATTAACATTTCTGTGCAATATCTGACTAAACCATGTAAACAGTTTTACTGCAACTCCGCATGAAATATGCTAATACAATTTCATTGACGAGACAGTTAAAGTTTAGAGAAAGTCCAGGTTTAGAAGAAGTCGAAATGAGAGGAAGTCCAAGTTAAGAGGAAGTTCAAATTAAAGGAGTTTTACTATATATATATATATATATATATATATATATATATATATATATATACACACCAAAAATTGTTATATTATATTACCCGCAATTGTTATGTTTTTATATACTTGTTTTTTCTTATTTGATATTTTCATTTTTCAAATAACTGAAATAATCTTTTAAATAATTTTTGAAATGAAAAGTGAAAATATCAAATAACAAAGCAAGTATATAAAAAAAACACAATTGATAGTGACCTCACTCATATATATATATATATATATATATATATATATATATATATATATATTAATCAATTTTCACCCCAAATAAGGCACAGTGCACTTTTAAGTAGGGGGTTACTATTGGGGACATAAGTTGCAGGGGCATTATGAAGGGATATGAGTAGCATGATGTTTGTTCACGTTACACTTGAACTTCTGCATAGCAGTACAGTTGGGAAAGCAGAATCCCAGAAGAGAGTCTAGTAGTTCTGGAGAAGAAACTATTTGAGTAAAAGGCTTTCTTACACCTAGGGATCTTTACTGTGAAGGAGTGGGACTTAGCTGCTTGTCGTGTTTGTTGGATGTAGTCACGTCGAGGGGGTATAAGTGCTTGTAGTTCGTAAAGCATTCACCATTAAAGTACTTGTAGTACAGGCAGAAGGATGCAACATTTCGTCGATAGGACAGAGGCTGAAGCTTAGATCACAGTTCAGGACCTATCAGGTTGGCGACTCTCTTTTGAACCCTGTCCAGGAGTGAGATACAACCAGCAGATGCACCAGCCCAAATGCAACAACAGTACCTCATACATGGGCGAATGGTCGCCTTATAGAGGCACAGGATATTTTCAGGTGTAAGTAGTTTTCTAGCACGCTAGAGAGAGACCTCCTTCTTTGCAGCAGCCTTGGCAATGCTCTCAATGTATCTATTCCAGTTCATGTTCCCTGTAAACGTTAAGCCGAAGAGTTTAAAGGAAGTACTTTTAGGTTAGGCCATTGCTATTGATGAAAGAGAAGGTTTATTGTAATTATTTAAGGAAACAAGTTTAGTCTTGGCAGCATTGAATGTGACCATCTATTTTTGTCCCTATTCTACTACAGATTGGAGGTCATCCTCTAGTGTTTCTGCCATTTCCTTAGATATGTGTTCATTTGTTTTCCCTTCGTGCCTGTTATAGAGTGGTGTCATCAGCCATCTCCGAAACAATTTTATCAGGGAGGTCAATTATGAATATCAGGAATAATGAGGGTCCGAGGATAGACCCCTGAGGTACTCCCGCATTTATATCATATTGTTTAGATATATGACCGTCGAGGACAACCTGGATTTTTCTCTCGCTTAAGAAGGATTTAATTACATTATGTATTCTTCCAGCATTACAATATGATCTAATTTTCTTTAGAAGACCATCATGCCATACCCTGTCAAAAGCCTTAGATATATCGAGGACTACCGCTCTACTCTCCCCTGTGAATGGTATATACGTTTAGAGATTACAGTTAAGATATCTGCTGTGGAACGGGCTTGCCTAAATCCATATTGTTTGTCAGTCAGAAGTTTAGCAGCTGTAAGGTGTTGGATTAGGGCTTGATTAATCAAGGACGCAAATATTTTGGCAAAAAGCGGGAGAAGGCTAATGGGGCTATAATTTAATGGGTCAGTTCTTTCACCAGAATTATTGAAGACTGGTACCACAGAAGCGGTTTTCCAGCAGTCGGGAAAGCAAGATTCGTTAAGGCATTTATTAAGTTTGGAGAGAACTGGAGCAACCTCAGTGGAGCATTTTTTTTAAAGCACAGCCAGGATGAGATCGGGTCCACTTGCTTTTGAGGTGTCTAGGGTTTTTTTATGATGCCATGTACAGGGTGATTTTCAAATCGTCTAATGTGGCGTCTGTCCGCAAAGGAAAGACGAGGAGGGAGTGGTTTGCCGGGTCCAGTGTGGAGTTTGAGGCAAACCGACTGGCAAGCAGGTTAGCCTGTCGGTTGTCATGCAAGCAACCTCATGATTGTTTGATAGTGGAGGAATCGTTGACTGTCTATTATTTGTTGTAGATTTCCCAAAAATCACGAGTTTCTAATTTCTGTGCTTCGATGCGTTTATATATATATATATATATATATATATATATATATATATATATATATATATATATATATATATATATAAACAAAGATATGTTAAAAAACACTTTAGCAAGAGTTAAATTTTCAAAAAGGAAACACAAAAGAAGTGGATTGTGCTTAATCCGTGGAGTATCGAAACAAATACTTTCCTTCTCATCAGAGATGAGGAATTAGCATAATGCAGAATCAGATTTTGTTTAGAACGTATTTAAACTGCAAGTGAGCTATAGAGCGTACTTGTTAAAAGTTAAAAAAAAAAAAAAAAAAAAACAGCGTTGCATGTAGAGACAGTTGCAAAGGAACAAAAAAAGGAAAGAACTTCACCTCAGCTTTTTCAGTTGAAATAAAATATGTTTAGTTATGGTACTTTCTTAAATAACGCATTGCATCTTGTTTTGAAAGTCTCTTAGTTCGCCATGTAGTTGACAAACACGTGTTTTTCTTCTCCCGCATCGACATGTTTGTTTGTCCCATCGCCACACGAGTTTCAAATATCTTACACCGACCTGTCTTCACCTCGTTGTCTCGCACCTCCCTTTCCCCCGTTGCTATGTCTGCAGCTCGCCCAACGGCCCACGGCCGTCTAACCATTGTTTTTTTTATATACAAAGTTCGGATTGTATCTTGTTTTAAAAGTTCCTCTCGCACTGACTTATGCTTGCAAATCCTCTGGTTGCTCACGTGGTTCCTCGATGTCACCACACACGTGCTTTTCTGTCGCTTGCCGCCCACATGTGTTATTTTTTTTTTATGTCTGTTTTTCTTTTCTTTTTCTTCATCCAGCTTTTTTCTTTGCTTTATATTTTACTAGCAGACTGCTCGGCGTTGCCCGGTCGTAGAATACGCATAAATATTATATTTTAATTTATACAGAAATTATGACAGGGGCATGCGAGCTTTTTGTTTTAGTTTTTTCTTTGTTCACTTTTTGTAAGTAAATAAAATATTTATATGTACTCGAGCTGAGATCGAAACCAAAACCTAAAGACAGTAAGTCAAGTACGATAACCATCAGACCAGGTTGAAACGATCTTTAAAAAGTGTTTTTAAACCCGCTAAACATAAGGAAGCAGTCATGTTTCACGACTGCGCATGCGCAGTCGAAAACAGTTGACAAACAGATAAAAAGTTGATGGCCCACAAGTACTAATTGAGTAGCCCTTTTTTCCTGATGAAAACCAATTAATAAGTTTTCCACGTGTTTGAATAAACTATGTACCAAATTTCAAGTCTGTAGATAAAAAATTCGTTGAGTATATAGGTTGAGAAGTGTCCTCACACACACATTCTCACTTTTATAGATATATCGATATAGATGTATAAAAACAATCTTCGAAATAGTTTCTTTATCTCATTCTCTCTCCTATTATGTATTTGTATGCTTGTCTTTCTCTGTATTTCTACTTTTCTCTTTCTACTAATTCTCTGTCTATCTTTCATTTCTTTTTAAGTATCTCTCTTTCTTTCTCTTCTTTCATCCATTCTTTCCTTTCTAACGCCCTCTATCCGCATTCTTTTTATCTTCCTACTCTTTTTCTACTCGTTGTCCTCCTATTCCTATCTTTTTCTTTTATCAGCTCTTCTCTCTCTCTTTCTCTCTCTCTCTCTTTCTCTCTCCAATTATCTGTCTATCTTTCCTATATTCGAAACGAAAAATAGGAAAACGCGTTCGACTGTGATGATAAAAAAACAAACAAAAAACAAACAAAAAAATCAACAACAACAAAAATAAAAAAAAACGGCTTAGGATGTTATAAAAAGATAGTTGTCTATTTTTAATTAATTGCTAAAACAAGAATGGAAAATCCAGCTGTGATCATTCCGTTTCTTGAAAACCATATCCCCCCCTCCTCCTCTTTATAAAAAAAAAATGTATGAAGAAAAACACAGACCGGGGGTGGAAAGTGTGTTTCGACATTACCCCCATATCTCTATTATTAATAAGGCCAGACAGACACTCTCTGGATATGGAAGTGGTTTTCTACTTTTTTAGAATTTGCCAATTTGTTGTTGTTGTTGTTGTTGTTATTATTATTATTATTAGTAGTAGTAGTAGTATTAGTAGTATTAGTATTAGTAGTAGTAGTAGTAGTAGTAGTAGTAGTAGTAGAGAGAAGAAAATTATTTCATTAGTACACTTTTTTATATTTTCGCATTTTATCTATTTTTTCCTACATCCTACATGGAGGCTACGCACGGGACCCAACCCCACCAAGCACTCCTTTTCTCACCCCTACCCCCCTCTCTCTCTCTCTCTCTCTCTCTCTCTCTCTCTCTCTCTCTCTCTCTCAAATAATTAGCTTCACTTTTTCACTTTTGGTCATCCGTTTGTTATTGGATCTGTGCTGTTATAGAAAGAAAAATAATCATTTTCCGTTGAAAAAGAATGAACAGAAGTGTAGAGCATGTCTTTTCTTCCCATCGTCTCTACTCATGCTCATCGGATTATTACCGCACACCATTGCGTGTCGATGTGCGCGCGTTTTTTTTTTTTGTGTGTGTGTGTGTGTGTGTAACTGAACTGCGTACCCGTTGTACATTAGGCGTTCATCCTTAATTCTCCAGATGATCTGCTACAGGTTAGGGTGAATTTCACGAGAAAACCATCTGTAGAACAAACTGCACGGCTATTATTATTATAAACAACAAGTTCCGTCCGCTGCACACACTTAAACAAATAAAGACGAAACAGAGAAAAGAACGATCAAGTTAGAAAAAGGAAAAACAAAACAAAAAACAACAAAAAAAGATAAGATGAAATTATTCTGGCACAGACAATTATAATTCAGCCGGTCTTCTTTGCGGTAGAGACGGAATGAAAGAGAGTCAAGAGAGGCACAGAAAGGGAACTTGTTTTTATGTTTTTCTTTAATGCTTTTATAGTACCTTATTCCGTCCGGCTCTGTGTGTTCAAGCAACTTAGCAAGTGTTAGAAAAACATTTGGAAAGCATACATTTCGAAAAGAGAAAGGGAGAAAAATAGTGGAACAGCAAATACATTAATTTCTTTAGTAGACTAGGGCGCAAAACATACGCACATCCAAAGGTGACAGTGCAAGGATGGGGGGGGGGGGAGAAGCTTTACGGAATTTGGGATTAGAAACATTTAAAACATTGCAAGATGGACGATTGAAATAAACCCGGTGGTGCTGGTGCTGACCGAGATAACGATGTCAGATGTCCATTTAATGGTAATGGGGGTAGCAAGATGATCCGATGGTTGATGATTTTGTTTTAGTTTTGGTACATTTTGTTTTTTATATTTAATTTTTAATTCAGAAACTTTAGAGAACCAGGGTAGTGACATTTTTTTTTTAATATTCAAGGAATGTTGAGAGCATTCGAAGATGTAAGCTGCATTGCAAATGACCATACTAAAAATATTAGTGCAAGTCCACAATTCGACCTTAATAATAATAATAATAATAATAATAATAATAATAATAATAATAATAATAATAAAAATACAGAAATACAATGATGTACGTACTCATCACGGAATACAAATATCATATTCCAAAAATCACATAAATACATCAAGTAGTTTTGTCCTTTTTAACTAAGAAAATCATATTTTATGAAGAAGTGAGAACGGTGTGACTTAATCCGCCATATTTAATAAATAAGGTGAAACAACTCAATTCAAACTACCCATATTTTAAAATTAGCATGCTGTGATATACTGTTAATCGCTAAAAATCGTTAAAAAAATGAGTCTCTCTCTCTCTTTATATATATATATATATATATATATATATATATATATATATATATATATATATATATAAACCTACTTGGTCAGTTTAGGTGATTTTGGAATTTGACATTTTCACTTCGTGACGGGTGTGTATATCAAAGATTTTCTGTATCGTTTCTTTGTTTCTATAATTAGGTTAAATTCTAGATAAGAACCATAATATTTTTAAACCATTATCCATACATCGCATTTTTTTAAATACGCATGGCGACTTTTACTTGCTTTCTTCATTGAAATATCTATTTCTATTCTTCAATATCGTAAAATATCGATTGTTACCAAAAATTATTGGGCTGTCCTGTGGAATTTTAAAACAGCGATTATATGCATAGAAGCAGATAATATATATATTCTTTATTAAAAGGTAAACAGATACATTTGGTCGCTACAAACAGCCATCTGTTTCAGTCAAGAGACTTCATTAGGCTGAACTATCTAACGCTAAAGGTAAAAGAAAAAATATTTTTCTTTTTCTTTTGACTGAAACAGATGGATGTTTGTAGCAACCAAATGTAACTGTTTACCTTTTAATAAACAAATATTTTGCTCTTTTCATCGAGCACTATCTAACAACCTCGTTGAGTTCATTAGTTCCTATTTTTGAAGATCTCAAGCCTGCGTTTTATATATATATATATTTGCAAAATGAATGGAAATGTTTATGACACTTAAGGACTCTTTATGAAAAAGAGGTGTATTATATATATGTATATATATATATATATATATATATATATATATATATATATATATATATATATATAATACACGGACCCTTTTTTAATACTAAAGACCTTTTTATGAAAAAGATATTTTATATATATATATATATATATATATATTCATAAAATGAAGACAATAAAGGTTGGATTGATAGCAACAAGTAGTGTATAAGTAATGCCCCTGACCCACATCCCATGGCAGTAGAGCAAGGAAACTTGGCACGATTATTAGTCTTTCTCTACATAGGAACCACACACAGAGTTATGCATTTCTCCCATCGTTTGATGCAGTTCTGGAGACTGTTTTTGTAGAACACCCCAGGTTGGTCCTCGAACCACGACGTTACTTCAGAAATCAAGGCTGCATCATCTGGGAAACGCTTTCCTTTCAAAAAAAACTTCATGGCTGAGAAGAGGTGAAAGTCAGAGGGTGCAAGGTCAGGAGAGTAGGGAGGATGGGGGAGAATTTCATAACCACACGACCGCGCTTCTGATCTGGCGATATACGAGTTGTGGGCCGGAGCGTTGTCCTGCAGGAGGAGGGTACCTTTGCTGATCTTGCTCTGCCTCTTGATTTTGATACCTTCTCTTAATTTCCTCAAAAGTGAAGCATAATAGGATCCTGTAATTGTGGTACACTTTGCCAGGAAATCTGTCATCACTACTCTGTCCTGGTAACAGAAGACTGTGAGCATGACCTTGCCAGCGGAGGGCTGCACCCTTGCCTTCTTTGGAGGTCGTGAGTCCAAGTGCTTCCACTGCATTGACTGGGCTTTGGTCTCTGGATCATAGTGATGGACTCAGGTTTCATCCTGTGTAATCAGTCTTTTGAAATACTTTGACTCATCTTCTTGGCACATCTCCAAATTCATCCTCGAGCAATCGACGCGTTCTCGCTTCTGGAATGGTGTGAGCAACCTGGGAATCCATCTGGCAGACACCTTATGCATATGCAAATGGTCATGAATGATAGTTTCCGCAGACTCTGTACTAATCTTGACATCTTGGGCTATTTGGCGAATAGCAATGTGCCGATCTTCCAAAATGGAAGCCTCAACTTGATGGACAGATGCCTCATCAATGGCAGAAGGGGGGGAGGCGACCAGGTCTGGGAGCTGTTTCCACAGACTTCTGGCCATGTTTGAATTCACAATGCCAGCGTTTTACAAGGTCATATGATGTGGCATTATCACTGTAAGTTTCTTTCATTTTATCAAAAGTCTCCTGTGGTGTGCGTCCATTCAAATAAAAAAACCGGATCGCTGCTCGACATTCAACAGGCTCCATTTCACACCTGACTCAATTCAAACACCTGTAAAACAGAAACTACAATGATTCAGAGCTGTAATTTGCCACATAACCCGTAGAGATATAAATCATTGTACATGCAAAATTTCAGCTAGATCAGACAACTGGAAGTGGGTCAGGGGCATTACTTATTGCACGCCCTCGTATACACTACTTGTTGCTATCAATCCAATCTTTGTTGTCTTGATTTTGTGAAAATAATATATGAATGATCGATTACAAAAACTGGTAATTTTGAAGTTTACAAATTAAGTCATCTTATACTCACTTAAAATTTATTGGTATATGAACGATTACCGAATTCTCAATTATATAAACATTAAAAATTCGGAATATTATAAATAAGATATATATATATATATATATATATATATATATATATATATATATATATATATATACACACAGTCGCGTCCAAAACTAAGGGACAAAATTTTAAAACCCAATATTTGTTAGAAATAACAATTGTGAAAAGCTGAAATTTTGACAACTGGTAATCGTTATCATCCATAAAAACATACTAAAATTTGAATCATTTGCAAAGGATAGAAAAAGAATTATGATATCTTACTTTTGGACGTTCCTATTTTGAAAATAAATAACTGTTATAATTCTTTTTCCATCCTTTGCTAATGGTTCAAATTTTAGTATGTTATTATGGATGATAACGACTAACAGTTGTCAAAATTTCAGCTTTTCACAGTTGTTATTTCTAACAAATATTAGGCTTTAAAATTTTGTCCCTTAGTTTTGGACGTGACTGTATATATATCTCACCTTTTTTTCATAAAAGGGTCCTTGGGCGTCAAACACATTTCGACTCCCTTTGCAAAAAATACTTTGTAGCTTGATTTTAATGAGATATTAAAGATTAAAGATTAAATTGATGAGACCAGAATTAAAGATTTAAAGGATTTATACATATGTAAATTTTCTTTTATTAAGAAATGTATTCTTGAATTTTAGAAAGTAATTTTTTCCCAAACCATTCAAAGAGTTTAACATATGGAACGTTAACAGTTAACACCCCGTTTCGTGATCCGAATTATCAGAGTGATATACGAATCATGCATATTAATGACGTCATGGTGGTTAGGGTTAGGGTGATACACTTACTTTGTGGTTATTGAGGAACAAAACATACTTTTATAAAATAGGACATTTACACCAAAATTGTTCGGATGGTTTTCCCATCTCTTTTGTTTATTTATTCTACAAACATCTTTGCTTCTCTGCATCTTTATCAAAACAATGATTTTCTTTTTATGATATTTTTTTTTATTCTATCTGCGGTGAATATAGCATCTTAAATCTGAAAATAGGCAACTATATTGAACTTTATAAAATTCAATAACTCTTAACTAATATCAAAGTAAGGAAAGTGTTAATGATAGTAAAATGTTTACAGCATTAAGCAAAAGAAAGTTATTAGTGTTAAACATGTTATTTTTTTTTTTTCAACTGTTTTTCTTATCGTTAGTTTTCATATTCAACATTTTGCCAAAATCCTTTCGGATGATTTTTAGGTATACATTTAGTTTTTGGTATTAAACAAGTGAAGTGCACAGTAAACGAAGCATAACAAAATGACTAAGTTCAGCATTTGCCCCCCTCAACCCATTTAGTCCCCAAAAGTCCCTAAGGGACGTAAAATCCTGGTATAAATGAACAAACGGTGCAGTTTTAGGCCTTAACATGTGTAAATTAGAGTTTTGCACCATGCAAAAAAAGAAATGACTAAGTTCATCATCTACCGTCCTCCCCTTATTTAGCCCCAAAAGTCCCCAATTTGAGTTCAGCACTATGCAAAACTGCTAAATAGAGAAAATTTTGGACAAATATGGTAAAATAGTCCTAAAAATAGAGTGTTTTTATTAGCCCTAAAAGAGCCCCTGGGGCACACTCTAGAGCTATTGCGAAGTATAGACAAACAAAATTATATAGAAATCAGTTAGTTTCAATTTTCAGAAAGTTTTATAAAAATCCAAGGCATCATTTTTTTTTTAATAAGCACAAAAGTGTAAATTTTAGCCATTTTAACCCGGAAGGCACCCCTAATGGGACAACCGGAGTTTTCCGGGAAAATCGGCTGTTACTTTTTACTCATATCATGTTTAATGTTTGTGCAGAATTTCAAACATTTTCAAGCCATAGTTTTTGAGAAAAATGTGGACAGACGAATGGACGAACAAACGAACAGACAAGGGTGAATTTACAGGTCCACCCTCTTTTTGATTGGGGGACCAAAAAAGAAAACTAGTAACAAAATTGATAAAATCGTACAAAAAATTACCAGAGTGATCAAACATAAACCGTTCATCTTTTGTTGGAACAATGACGATCACCTTATCATCCAAAGAATTAGAGACAACTCGTGCTGGAAGTGAAGCTTGTTTGCGCAGAGCCATTCTCACTTCCTCATCTCAACCAACTTGATCCAGCAGCAAGACAGGGTCGATACAGGTAGTCAGGTGGGATGCAGGAACTTCCAGAAGCGTCAATGTCCCCCTACATACAGCGCCTGGTATTCTCAAATTCTCACCAATCTAGTAACGGTCAGGCTCAACATTACTTAACTTCAGTAATCTAACGAAAACTGGTATGTTAGCATGATTATTCCATATTTAATTAGATATACCAATGATAGCATTGGCAGTAAAGAATCTGAATATTAATAAAATATTTTTATTCTATTGAAATTGATGACAAAGAGGCTGTGTTAACAAAATATACATTTATTGACAGATATTTTAACAAGCAATACAACAAAACAAAAAGGGTGCGTACAAAGTAAATTGCACTTTTGATAAATACAATTTTGCTATGGTAATTTGCTTACACACGCACGAACTGATGATTATGGCGGCCCTGTCGGTGGGGCATTAGAATACGTCGACTGCCCCCCCCCCCTGCAGAGGGTAAAAGTCCCTCAATGGGGGTCCTGGATATGACCTTAAACTATATCCAATGGTGAGGCCCCAGCTTGCGGACTCTGGGGAGTGTGGAGCCACCCTTTAATTGCCATTGCTCCCAGGTCCACTCTGACCCAGAGTGGTAGTACCTGTTAGGGTCTCAACTATGGGTTAAATAGAAACTGACTTGCAAAAAAAACAAATATATTCTATTAAAAATTTTCTTCAAAATCACGGGATTTGACATTAAATAACCTGAAAAGGGTTAATATGCCGTAAAACAAAAAACAACCAACTTCTTATGGTTAGGTGTAAAGTGGCACTTTTTTATGTTTTTTGTCTGTTTTTTTGTCAGCTCGTAAATTTGGATAGCATTGAGAAAAACATTTTCGTTCAGCAAGACTGCTCACAAATGAAGCATTGAAAATAGAAAGAAAGTTACATTGTTTAGTTTTATTTCTGATTGTATGTCAACGTCACATTACTTCCACGCATTCGTACATGTGCCGCGACAATCAATCGGCTTGTTGTATTCTTTTTATATATATGTTAACGCATTCTTTCTTTAAAGAATAATGTACAAGTTTATTTTGCAAATCAATTCATAACTCACAACTTATGAAAACAACCTCATTTGAATCCCTCCTCCCAGCTACGGTAAAATCACAGCGTGTTGCATATGAATGATATTTAGTTTATAATATATGATATGACATGATGTGTTCTAAATAAACAAACCAAACCCCAATAGAATGATCCCTCTTAAAAGTTACAATCCTACAGAGAAGATGTTACTATGATCCCACAAAAGTCATGAAAGCGAAATATACAAAGTGAAAACCTTCCAACATGATATCTTATCAGACTGAAAATAAGAAAGACAAGTTTATATATGGTATAGGACCTACTTTATTGATAAGATCGTTGCACATTTCCCTACAAATGTCTTCTTTTTTTTTATTCTTTTTTTTTTTTTTTTTGATTTCTTGAAAACATATTTTGTCTAGAAATGAGATATTCATTATAACACTGTGTCGTGTACATTTTATATAATTATATTTTGTCTGTAACACTAAATTAATTTATATCGAAAAAAGAAATGCTGAATACACTTATTTCCCAATTAACGAGTTGTACTTGGGAAGCTTGATCGTTGAAGCCAAACAATAAGTACATATTGTACACTTATACACTTAATTTTTTATTTTTTTTATTTTTATAAATTTATTTATTTTAAACATTTTTGAAAAATAAACTTGGTTATTTGGTTGCTGTTGTTGTCATCAACAAGAAAACGTCCGTTTTACATGCTTGCGTGCGTGTGAAGGTTCGTAGAAATTAACATTCAAACTAATCTATCCCAGGTCTTGTATAACACCTCTTTCTTTCAAGTACATCCTTACCAATTCTTCTCATGTTTTTTCTCAGCCTTCTTTTGAGAATGACTCTTCTACCTCAACTCAACATGGTAGATGCTCGACTGAGTTTTACTCTATGCTTCCCCTTTATGAGTAATACACAACAAACTCGACTAGTTACAACAACTATCAGCTATTTTGCTTGTTCTCTATTTGTGACTTAATCGAAACGAGAATTCCATGAGCAGAGTTTTTTTTTACTAAAACGGCTCGTCTTTGGAACACAATAACACAGAGCTGCTTTCCGTTTTCAAATCCAACTTGAACAGGTTCTTGAAAAGCCATCCTGTAAAATAAATTAACTTATCAGATGTCAATTAACCTTCATTCTTGAGTGGCCTCCTGGCCTTGATGAGCGCTGACTATACAATGTAAAAAAATCTGCTTTACATCTTTATAGGAGCCATACCTGTGGAATATTTTGTTCTGCAATCTCCCTATACTGTCTAGATTTAATCTTCCTCTGAGCTCTAAGCCTGTCTAATATTCACTTTGCACATATATTTTAACATTCTCATATCATTTTTCTCCATGCAACGCATGTCCTCGATCCTCACTGACCTTAAAAAAAAGACAAAGACTATTTCAAAAATTAAGATACATTCTTTCACACATTTTAAATATAATCGCTTAAAAAATAAGTATGAAACATGAAGATGGAATTGTTTTCATTCTTGATCGGTTAACTTTCAAGGATTATTGAAATGTGTTTTTTTTTTTTGTTTCGTTTTTTTTTTTTTTTGTAAACAGTCAAAAAAACTTTGTAAAACGCTTTTATCATTTGACAACATGTGTCTACTAGTATATATGTAATTTCTGCTGACTGTTGTACATGTTCTGGCTTATGACACTGTGATGTGAGAACACCTTCAACTGGATCCTGAGCTATGAAGTATCAGCTAGTTCTCACAGATTTAGATAGAGGCCTGTGTGTATAGAATACATAAACTGATAGAATTGGTTTTCTTTTAGAGAAAATTTGGCCACCTTTTAACACATCCCAGTGTTTGTAATTAAGTCTTGGTGCATCCTAACTCTGATCAGCCTACACGTATGGCTTCCACTATTTCGGTGTGGATTAAATCTGCACCAGAAAATTCCTTTGCTTGTGACAACTTCATGCAAACGAGGCGGAATTGCTGCATCACTTCTTCTTCTCCAAAGACAGGGACGAAAGTGGATGCGCTTGTTTTGTTGGGCTTCATGCTGGTTATTCAAAAGATATCTTTCAACCTATTCTTTGCTTTTTCCAGGTTCACTGAGGGAGAGATAGATGGAGGGAGCAAATAAGACGAACAGTGATTAAAAGGAAATACTTTGAGTCTTTCTCGAACTATAGATGCAACAAATGGTTCTACGTTTGCTTAATTTATTTAAACTAAATAGAGCTTTAACGGCTGTTACATAATATTATATTATTATTATTATTATTATTATTATTATTATTATTATTATTATATGTATGAAACAATTTCAAAAAATAATTTATGTTTATTTTTTTTACAGTCGATTTGAATATCAATATATTATTTTTATCTATTTTTTTAAATTTCCTATCCAGAAAACTTAGTACAATATGGTATTCATGCAGATTGATAAACCATCAACATCATTATTTACTCACTTGGAGTTCTTACACAAGTCATTTACAGCAGTTGCACACTGGCAATGACAAGTGGCGTTTTCTGGAGTATAAGAGAAGACAAAAAAAATCTTCCCCAGATTTCTTGCACTCTTCGCCTCCATTGATAACTGCTGCAGATCACTTTCTTTTATTGCAACAACCGTCTAGATTATATTCTGGAAAGAATAAACTCGAATTTTTTTGTATTAATAACATGAATCAAGGATCAACAAAATAAAATGGCTATTCAGAATAAAGTATTTATTTTGTAGAACAGAAGCTATCGATAATAAAAGTCGAGCATTTAACTGACATATATATATAAGGTGTCCCACTAAAAAGTAGCCCAGAAAAAAAAATCTGATAGAGAGGAGTAACATATTTTTATTGCTTAAATTGCCTGCAGCATTGTTTAAATTACCTATCGTGTTATAAAAGATACTTAAAGTGCTCTTCGTTGATATCTATGCGTTTCTGGGCAGGTTTAAAAGCATTTGCAGATACTGTCTGTAGATCTTCTCTGGTGATTCTCCTCATAGCGTTGGTAATATTCTCCTTTAGTTGGTCTACATTGTAAAGATCATTTGCATAAACATTTTGTTTTAAAGTTCCCCCAAAGATAAAAATCACATGATGAACTCGTGTCAGTGATTTGTGAGACGTGTGGCATGTAGCGCCATCTTGTTGGAAAGCGAATTACATTTTGTCATGTGGTGTCACTTGGTCATTAAGAGAAAGATTAGAGTGATCGGGCTACTTTTAAATGGGCCATTCTGTGTGTGTGTATACACTAATATATATATATATATATATATATATATATATATATATATATATAAATATACACTAATATATATATATATACACTAATATATATATAAATATACACTAATATATATATATATATACACTAATATATATATATATATATAAATATACACTAATATATATATATATATATATATATACACTAATATATATATATATATATATATACCCTAATATATATATATATATATACACTAATATATATATATATATATATACACTAATATATATATATATATATATACACTAATATATATATATATATATATATACCCTAATATATATATATATATATACACTAATATATATATACCCTAATATATATATATATATATATATATATATATATATATATATACCCTAATATATATATATATATATACACTAATATATATATACCCTAATATATATATATATATATATATATATATATATATATACCCTAATATATATATATATATATATATATATATATATATATATATACCCTAATATATATATATATACACTAATATATATATATATACACTAATATATATATATATATATATATATATATATAAATATACACTAATATATATATATATATAAATATACACTAATATATATATATATACACTAATATATATATATATACACTAATATATATATATACACTAATATATATATATACACTAATATATATATATATACACTAATATATATATATATATATATAAAAATATACACTAATATATATATATAAATATACACTAATATATATATATATATAAATATACACTAATATATATATATAAATATACACTAATATATATATATATATATATAAATATACACTAATATATATATATATATAAATATATATATATATATATATAAATATACACTTATATATATATATAAATATACACTAATATATATATATATATAAATATACACTAATATATATATATATATATAAATATACACTAATATATATATATATATATATATTAGTGAACCTGGAGAGGGATGGGCACTGCCAGGCTGTTCTGGTCCAAGACATGCTGCATGAAATAATGCAGTGCCCCCCACGACAAGAGGGTTAAGGGACACATCTATATATTAGTGTTGGGGCGATTAAGCATAATTGGGAATCAGAAAAATCGGAACTCTTTGGGGTATCAGAATTGGAGAAATTTGTGACTAATTCCCAATGCCAAAAACGATTCCTTTAATTATCTTTTTTATTTGATTTTGTTTAAAACCAAATCTTCCACTACTGGTACTAATAATAAAATATAAATATTTACTGATTTTAAACTAACAGTAAAAATAAAATCTATAACCCCCCCCCCCCCGCACAACATGTTTTATGTTTGAGAAAATATATGCACATTTAACATATTCTTTTACGGTAATAACAATTTTATAATTAGATATTTAGATATGTTTTAAGAATTGGAATAAGAATTGGTAATTGTATCCGGATCCAGAATTTAGTACAAAACTGATAATTGTATCCGAATCGGGGCAAATATAATAATCGTCCCATCACTTTATATATATATATATATATATATATATATATATATATATATTAATGAAATCAAATGGATGTAGTGTTTACCTGATATACGCAATGGTAAACTTCAAACTACTATAAATAACAGTATTTATATACAGATAATTTAATCTCAACCGAATAAAAAAGCTCAATACGCAATAGAGAGTAGAGCTTATAATAAGAGTAAGAAAATCAAAACTAAGTTGAAATTTACAATCAAAATTTATTGTTCGACTGAATACTCCAAAAAAACAATTTACAAAGTCCTGATTCCACAGAGTTTCAAAGAATGCTATTCTTGTTATTCTTCTCATCAGAGGGCATGAAGAAATCAGCAAATTATATTTGTAGCAATGTTAGAATTTGCTAGTAAAGGCATTAAGTGAAACCGCAATTTATTGTAGTCATAAATTTGCCAAAAAGAGAAAAAAGAAGTGAAAAAATGTTGGATATGTAAAAAAAAAAAAAAATTCTTTATATCCTCTGATGAGAAGAATAACAAGAATAGGATTCTTTGAAAATAAGGACTTTGTAAATTGTTTTTGGAGTATTCAGTCGAACAATAAATTTTGATTGTAAAGTTCAACTTACAGTTTTAATTTTCTTTCTCTTTATATATATATATATATATATATATATATACATATATATATATATATATATATATATATATATATATGAGAAAGATAGAAAAACCGAATGAAATTATTAAAAAATCAACGTTTCGTCCTTATTTCAGAGGACATCTTCAGGATAATTGGAATAAAAAAATAAAAATGTAAGAACAGAAAAAGTCATAGATCGTGCGAAAAAGACAGTTCTTGAATCCTACCCATGTCGGGAAGGACAAACATGTGTGCATATATATATATATATATATATATATATATATATATATATATATTAGCAGCGGGAGGTGTTGTGTAAGTGTGAGAGAAAATTTTTATTATGGCATTATTATAAAAGAATCATTCTGTAGTTGTCTGTGTTTAAAGATTTGTGATCACGTTTTATTTCTGCTCGTTTTCTGTAACCCTGTTTCATTTTGCCTGAGGACATTGGTCAAAGAGTTCACTGCCAATTGTAAGTTTAGCTGTTTTATCTTAACATGCAAGTGCCATTTGGTCGTTTAACAAGGGCAAATCGTTGATGTGATTCTATCCTTCTTTTATAAAATGGAAGTGGAAAATTCAATTGAAAATTATCAAGAGAAATTTGGATTTCGACAAATCATGCAGAATGCAGAGCCCAAAAGTTAGCATATTATAAGCATTTCCTCCCTATACCTCTCTCTCTCTCTCTCTCTCTCTCTCTCTCTCTCTCTCTCTCTCTTTCTAATAATTCATTAATGTACTTGCTCATAAAGAATGATTCCTATGTATCTATCTATAATAAATAGTATACATCGTTCTGTTAAAATGATGAGAAAAAATGTTTCTCTTGTGTTTGCCCTAATATTCATATAAAATCATAGAATTATATTATTAATTTAATTTTTTGTATAAAAATTCTTACATTTCTGAATTTTTGAGATTAGGATTGGTTATACATATTATTTGGATTCTTCAGACTACTGTTATCATCTTGAGTGTCATTTTCACAACGTTTCAGTCGATGTGACCTCCACCTTCTTTAGCTGTGTCTTGTTGAACTCGGGAATGTTTCTGTCGAACTTATGAATTTGAACAGAATCTCAAATGGTACACAAAAGGGTCTGGGGCACAGCGTTTGAGGATTGTAAAAGTGTTATTCTCCTAAAAGATTTAATTTTTAGTGTGGGCGACCAAAAAAATACAATTGCGAATTACTTAGGACCTCTATCCGGTCATGGCTAGGGCTGTGACAACAGCATATTCTTTTCATTGTTTTGACTCTTGAGTATATATCCGTTAATATCTTATATGTTTTTTATATAGACGGATGTGGTTCTCGGTTGATTACGTGTATCTAAATGTGTCGGATATATACCCGAAAGTCAAAAGAATGAAAAGAACATTTTGTTGTCACAGCCCCAGTCACGACTGACGAAACAAGAGCATGTTACTCCGATGAAGTAAATAAAGTTTGACAGAAACATTTCTGAGTTCGGCAAGATACAACTTAAGAAGGTCGGAAGTTACATCAGCCGAAACGTTGTGAAAATGGCACAAGATGAGAATAGTAGTCCGAAGAATCCAAATAATACAAATAAAAATTATCGTTAGCATTTCTGATGACTTGAAGAGAACAAAAATAAAAAAACAAAAAAACACACAGTTCACTTTTTATTTAGAGTAGAAAATTTCTTTCCAAATTAATTTCAATCTGCATAAATTTTCTGACTTGCTATTTGCTTTCTCGCTTTCCCTCACTTAAAATGGTTTCATCCGTGGATTAGAAATGGTTTCGTCTATAAAAAGCATGTGTCTTATTCATTAACTTTTGCATGATTTATATTTATTTATGTACAAATAAATACACATTGGTCTTTATTATAGAACGGAAAGTTGTGTGTCAGATTCCTGAAACTGGTATGATTGAATGTAATTCATCACAGTTGATCGTTTTATAGCAGAATCGGTTGTATGTTTTATAAATTATAATCGTGTTTAGATTTATTAAAGTTGAGATTTTGAATGCTATTTTTTTTTTTTTTTTTGTTATTTCAAGTAAGTTATCTGAACAAGAAAGACTGATATAATGATAGCCTTATCTTTAACAGGGCTTTTGCTTTTTTTGCTAAAGCGAATAATTTTATTGATCTCCCAACAAAACGAGGGTGGACCTGTAAATTCACTCTTGTCCGTTCGTCTATCCGCACTTTTCCCAATGACCACGGCTTGGAATATTTTGAAATTTTGCACAAACATTAAACATGATATGCGTATTTTTTGGGAAAACTCTGGTCCCCACCCCCGCCACCAGGGGTGCCTTTCAGGTTAAAATGACTAAAATCGACACTTTTGTGCTTATTAAAATAACTTGATGCCTTGGATTTTTATAAAACTTTCTAAAAAATTGTAACTAACTGATTTCTATATAATTTCGTTTGTCTATATTTCGTGATAACTCTTGGATGTGCCCCAGGGGCTCTTTTAGGTCTAATAAAAACAATCTATTTTTGGGACTATTTTACCATATTTGTCCAAAATGTTCTGTGTTTGTCTATTTAGCAGTTTTGCATGGTGCTGAAATCAAATTAAAATATGTTAAGACCTTGGGGACTTTTGGGACTAAATAGGGGGGGGGGTAAATGATAAACTTAGTCATTTCTTTTTTTTTTTCATGGCGCAGAACTCAAATTTACATATGTTAAGGCCTAAAACTGCACCGTTTGTTCATTTTCATCAGTATTTGACGTCCCTTTGGGACTTTTGGGGCTAAATAAGGAGGGGAGGAAATGCTGAACTTGGTCATTTTTTTATGCTTCATTCACTGTGCACTCACGGGGGGGGGGCATGTATGCTTTGCTTGTATTTTATGTAAGAAGTATATTAATTGAACTCTAATTTTTCTTTTATTAAATTCTACTTCTAATCAATAGAAGTATTTATAAAAAAAATGCTTTTTTTCTACACGTTTTGAAGTTAAAATAATGATTTCTAAAGTACACTTTCAAAAATCGACATAATTTAACAAATTAAATTATAATCATTTTTTTACACATATTTTTGTCATTATATATTCCAATGTTTGTAATCAAAATAATCAACTATTTTCTTTGATAAGATGCATGAATTCCTTGGCTTTTTGGCTAGGATTAATGTGTAGTATCTATTCTGTTCTACAGTTTATCTGTTCTGTCTTCGGTTAATGAATGAGAAATTTTTCTAGACTGAGACAACTTTAATTTTTATCCCAATCCAGAGTGTCCCTTTTTTTAGGGAGCTGGGTGTTTTTCACATTAAAAACCGATCTTGTAACTAATTCTGCAAGTAAATAAGTACACTAAAGTTTTTTTTAAAACTTTTTTTTCAAAATATATTTCTTAAATGTGGAAATAATTAATTGAACATTTCAACGAATTTCACACAAGCAAACAAGTTAAATTTTATTTTTACTTCGACAAAACATTTATATTTGACATTTTGCACAAACCTTAAAGAAGTCAAAACCTTCGATATGTAAGACATCTTACCTAAAAGAAAGAAAAAGAAATGAAAATATTTTTAGGCTGATTATATTAAATGAAAAGTAGCAAAAATAATTAGCTCTTTTCTATAAAAACATTTGATAATAAAATTATTCGATAATCATTACTATTAACAAGATAAATTATTAACAAGATACATTATTAACAATATAAATTATTAACAAGATAAATTATTGACAACATAAATTATTGACAAGATAAATTATTAACAAGATAAATTATTAACAACATAAATTATTAATAACATAAATTATTAACAATATAAATTATTTTAAAAGAAATATAGTTTGAAAATTAGTCAAAATATAATTTATTATGCTTTACTTATTCATTTGTGATTTATTCAAAGTAAAACAAAACATTTCATATTTCCCAAAAGTTTTAAGCCAATTTTCTTTACTGTAAATAGTGCTTTTCAATAAAATAATCCACGGTAGCTATTTTGATTAAGGGCAGTTCATAAATGGAATGGAAGACATACTGATGATGAAGTGTATCTTCGAAATATATTTATAAATTTCAATATAAATTTGAAAAAAAAACATAAATATTTGTCTATTTTGTAATAATGCGTTGATTTGGCTTCAACCGTATCTAATACATATTGTATGAATGTCTTCAAACGAACTTCTACTGATTCTATGCTCCAACAAAATCATGGCAAAAAAAAGAACACAATACCCTGGGGCTGCTTACCATTTGACTACAACATGATTGTTTTCACGTCCAATGTCAACAAATACTTTTCAAGATGTCGTCTTGATTAGTTAAATCTTGTCCAGTCCATCCATTATTTCCAACCTTCTATTGATGTTTTATTTTGTTTGAAATTTATATTGAAATTTATAAATATACTAGACCACCCGTGACCCGTTGGGTCAGTACGTTATATTAGCTATGGAATTCATGTATGAGCGTGACACTTGTGGCATAAAGAAAATAGTTTTTTTTTACATAACAGAAGCATTTCTATGAAAGTATATTAAAATGAAAAAAGAATATAGATAGATTTCTATGAGTCGTTCTGTTTATTATAATTGTTATTTTTTTTTAAATTACAGTTACTGAATTATAAGTGGTTGGTCATACTTATAGGTAAATATGCACTGAACAGGTATCATAATCCTTATTATAGTTAAATTCAAATTTTGATATATCATCTTTTAAATGAAATTGTTAGTTGAAAGTACAGAATAATAAAAAAAAACACTCTCCACATGTTAATAATGGCTTTTTAAATAGAAAATGAAAATAAAATGTAACTTTTTTCATTTAATTTAAGCAAACATTCAGTACCCATTGTGTAAAATATTTAATTTGTATGTTAATAATAAGGTCAATAAAATTAAGACAATTCTTTTCTATTTACATTTTTTGTACAATTAATTTTTTTTAAAGAAAACTTTTGTTATCCTTTTGCTTAATTGAGACTTCTTATCAGGTTCTAACTCTCTTATATCCAGATTAATTATATTAATCAATTTATTTTATTGAATATGTATCGCTGAAAAGCACGGGTGCTTAAGCACTTATTGTACAGAAAATAAATATTGTATTCATATGCTAATAATAAGGTCACTAAAACTAAGACAATACTTTTCTATTTACAACATTTTTTGTACAATTTGAGTGTTTTAAAAAAACTTTTATGTTTTCCTTTCGCTTAACTATCCAGTTTTACATCGCTCCCTTTTTCTCTCTCTCACACATACACGTAACTATTTCTCGCGTACGTAACGAAAACAGAGGGAGTAGGAGTGTTGAAATCTATGAGAGTGAAAGTGGGAGGTGTTTTCTTTCACCGCCGCTGTTTCTATTAATAATGAGTGTTGTTTTTTAAAAGGGAGAAGTTTTTTTGAAACTGCGACAGACTTTACGAAGTTGAATGTTTTTAGCCGTTAAAAAAAAAAAAAAACTACGGTTGATTTTATAAAATTATTTATTTATAATGACATGAATTAAAGATTTCTCGTGTACGTAACGAAAACAGAGGGAGTAGGAGTGTTGAAATCTATTAGAGGGAAAGTGAGAGGTGTTTTCTTTCACCGCCGCTGTTTCTATTAATAATGAGTGTTGTTTTTCTTGTTTGTTTACTTTTGTTTTTTTAAAAGGGAGAAGTTTTTTTGAAACTGCGACAGACTTTACGAAGTTGAATGTTTTTAGCCGTTAAAAAAAAACAAAAAACTATTTGATCAAATTAAATGAAATTGTTTGTATTAAAAGCGATATAAAAATTCCGGAATTGGAATAACGGATTGAAGACGTTGCTATTTACGCATGCGCAACCGGATGTTGAAAACCGGAAATCTGATTGCAAACATACAAGATCCATAGACTTTTAGTATTATATAGATTTCGAAGATACACTTCATCATCAGTATGTCTTCAAACGGACTTCTACTGATTCTATGCTCCAACAACAACATGGCAAAGAAAGAAATACATACTGATGATGAAGTGTATCTTGGAAATATTATTATAAATTTCAATATAAATTTCAAACAAAATAAGTATTTTATTTTATTCAAACTCAACCAGCGCTTCTATCAAGGAACACAAACCCTAACTTAATTTTTATTTATTTATTTATTTTTTCGAACTTTAACTGTCAAAGACGAATAAAGGAGTCTGAGTATTTATATCCTAATTAATATTGTTCATCTTTGTGACAGCATCTTTTGTTTCAGAAGATTTGTTTTATTTGTCTTATTTAAAATATTGCAATGTTATGTACAAAGTCCTCAGTCTCCAAGTTGTATACTCCGTTGTGCTAACACCTCGACTCTACCTGCAAATACATTTGATGCGTGCTTCTAGTTTACAGACACACATGTTCCCTTCCCACTCATGTCAACTGGTCAGGAATAATAGCAAAGGATTCAGAACAGGAATACATATTCATAATGTCAGTTGTCACCTTTTTCTTTTAGGCAAGGCAAGCAAATCTACTTAAGAAGAAATAATTAAATTACCAAAAAGATTTTCCACAAAAATCAAAACTCTCTGCGTGGAAGCAAATCCATCAATCAGATTCTTTGGGCTATTTTTATGCACTTGCTCCGAATGCGCCAAAAAGCAGTGCTTGACCCATGACCTCAGATGGTGTTGAAATATCTGGCCACACCTATCACAAAAACATCGTCTTCTAAATCCAATATAAAATAGCTAAATTCTGTTCTGGCATTTCTCATGATTCCATTGAGAATCTTCAAAAAGCAGAATCTCTCGACTGACATACTCCAAGAGTCAAATAACTTTTCATAGATATCCAGAGGTTATTCATAAATTCATATGCAGTAAGTAATCTTATTTCAGACAAAGAAAAAAAAACCTTATGAGTGGAGACCGAATACAATAAAGTTTCAGGCACTTTATTTAAAAACAATAGATACCAGATGATCACAGAAAACTTCGAATCTTATCTGCTACTTAGTCATTTGTTAACTAGCATAAAAACAATTCATGTTACTGCATTTCTGTTTTCTAAAGAGCAAAACTGGCAGAATTTAACTTGAAACTTGTAGTTTAAAAAATAGAAGGTGAAAAGTTTTTGTTAAAAGGATATTGTTATCATAATTGTAATCACTACTCAATAAAGAAGAGCATTTACTTTGAAAGATGCATTCACTTAATAATATATTATTACATAATAAATATTGTGTTTAATAATGTTGTTGTTAACGTTAAGTAAAAGATTTTAATAATTTTATTCTCTTTATTAAAATAAACCTCACTACATTAGAATGTCTTTTACTTCATATGTCATTTTGAAGACTCTTTGTCGCTTTATCTAATCGTTTAAATTACAATCGTTTTAAAACAATCATGTCTTCTTTTCAGAACGTTGAATATAAGATTGAAAAAAGCAAATTCGCAAAATTTTCTTATTCCAATTCAAGCTAGGCTGAAAAGCTGCTGAAATGGCTCGCAATATCAACAAAGAGTTTGGCCCAGGAACGACAACTGAACGCACAACACAATGGTGGTTTAAGAAATTTTGTGGCAGTGACGAGAATCTTGAAAATGATGGGCATAGTAGTCAGCCATCGGATGTTGATAACAATCAATTAAGAGCCTTAGTTGAAGCCAGTCAATACACAACTGTTCGAGAAATTGTTTCTGAATTAGACATAACTTATACAACGATTTCCACCCACTTGTGAGAGGGTGGGAAAAACAATAAAAAAACTTGATAAATGGGCGCCTCCCAAATTGAACGACAAGCAAAAGAAACACTGTTATGAAGTGTTCTTCTTCCCTTCTTTTATGCAACAAGAACGACCCGTTTCTCGACTGGGTTATGACTTGCGATGAAAAGTAGGTTCTTTATAATGACTGGTGACACTCAGCTCAGTGGTTAGATGCCAACGAAGTTCCACGACACGTCCCAAAGCCAGAGTTACACCAAAAGAAGGTCATCCTGACTGTTTGGTGGTCTGCGACTGGTCTCATCCGTTACAGTTTTTTGGATGCAGGCGAAACCATTACGGCAGAGAAATACTGTAAACAAATAGATGAAATGCATCAGAAACTTCAACAACAACATCCAGCATTAGTCAACAGAAAAGAAAAGATCCAATTCTCCTCCACAGCAATGCCCAACCGCACATTGCTAAACCAACCCAGCAGAAGCTGAACGAATTGGGCTCCAAAACTCTGCCTCATCCGTTATACTCTCCAGACCTCTCACCTACTGACTACCACTTTTTTAAGCATCTTGACAACTTTCTGCATGAAAAATGCTTTAAAAGCATAAGTGATATCAAAAACGCCTTGAGCGACTTCATCGCCACCAGAGTGCAAGATTTTTACATTATTAGAATAAATACACTTGTTTTGCATTGGCAAACAGTGTTGATTCTGATGGTGCCTATTTCGATCAATAAATTCTTGGTTCATCTGAATTTAAAAGTTTAAAGCTGCACGAACTTTCTTGTTAGCCTGATATTATGAATCTAAAAAATAAGTATTAAATATTTATCAATTCATCATCATCAAATATTTCACCAGATATATTCCAGAAATATTCCTGTAAATTAAGTTTTGTAGCTTTATTCCTGAAATTATCTAATTTATAATGAAATTGATTTACATAAAACCTAGTCTGAACCTAATTAGAAAATTTGTTCCAAAAATTTGTTTAAAAAATATATACGAAACGAGCAAATTAAAACTAGCTTTCCAACTTTTCTATTGGTAAATACTGAAGAAATGATCTCTTATTAGATTAGTACCCGGTGATTTGTGTAAGGATTTAAGATTTTGATGGTAAGAATTCTTCCAGTTTATTATTATAAATGATAAAAATAAAATATTGCTCTGAATCAAATATAAAAACTGCTGAAAGGGATCGAAAATGAATTTCTTTCTTTTAACAACACACACCAATATTTGTCTTATATGAGTGATATAACAGTTTCTTTTATGTAGATTAAAGAAAATAAAGCTATTGATCACAAAAGTATAGTGATAAAAGTGACTTTATTTGATATGAAGTACTCCATGCCAGCCAGACAAAGATGCCAAAAACAGGTAGAGCACGTTTTGCTAGTATGCACATGTTCATTTCACCATTTTATTTCAAGACACAACTGCACCCGAGTGATGAAGTGATATCGCTTAGTCGACCAGCTCAAAAGATAGAGCATGGATGGGAAAATGAAATACCATAGAGCGCCTTATAGCTAAGATGACTAGAAAAATATCCAGCCCAGGAAGGGTAAAATAAATTGCTCAAATGGAATAGTTTTGAACCACTTTTATGTTCCTTTACAAAAAATAAAAATTAAAATATAATGCTACTAAACCTAATGTCTCGAATGCTTAAAGGATCTTAAGTTGAAATTATTGGTGTCTAATGGCTATAGATTAAATTGAATTCGAATCTAAAATATTTAAATTTTCAAATAGGATGCTGTGCCTATATTATACCCCTAAAAACCTGTAGAATGCTCAAAAGAAATTTAAATTTGAGGAATAAATATTTGATACTTATTATTTAAATTTCATAAAAATTGGAGGTATCTGAATTTTCATGAAGAACTTCAACATTATATTTAGCATCTTTGCATTAAATTAAATCAAACTAAATATAGTCCACATTATGAACCTTTATACATAGCAGCCATGTTCCAAAATTCATAATGATCGGTTAATTAGCTTAGGATTTAATTATGTACATACATATAAAGAAATATATCAGACTTTATATAAATGGAAATTGCCTTCTTTTAAGCAAATTCTTCACAGAACCCTTAGCAATTGCATTCAAAGTCAGAAAAAGAGCCGACTTGTAAATTTAATATTACCTAAAAGCTTCCTCCTTTGAAGGAAGCAGGCTTAAATCTGCCTAGAGTGACTGCCGCACAGAAATGTCCTGAGGAATCTAATCAGGAAATCCTGAAAGAGATTATTGGGCATTTCTCCATGATGAAGTACCCTAAAATATTTACTTAAACTTTGTGATACTTGTGGGCAAAGACTTTGATATAATAAGAAAACAAAAGGTAAGTTCATAAATGATAATAATAATACATGTTACGTTTTAATGACAATAATAATCATCTGAAGAAGATAAGTGGGTTCTGCTCTTCTACTTGAGTGAACAAATACAGAAAATCACCTCTTTTCTTTCAGGCAGTGGGCAATCTTTAAGAAAAAGTGTTTGAAACAAACATTTCTTATTCTCGAGAGATCTCATTGAAGAAGTGACCCAACAAAAATTAGTGGAAGAACTCCTAATTTTCTTGAAATATCAGCTGGTTTTTGAAATGCCAAAGTGGAGATGGGGTGGGGAGAAGCAGGTTCCCTGCTTTCGGAAAAGTATCCACAAAGCTTGGTATTTGCGAGAAGAGAGTGCAAGAATTTTTCATCTGGAATTCGCCTCGGATCGGGCTCACACAAGCAGAAAACAAATAGACAGTCGAAATACGAGGAAGGGTTTTTGATGAGTATCATAAGTTTCATTCATTTCTAGCTCAGTTGTCGAACCGCTGGTCTGTGAACAAATGTCTATAGGAAGCATCTTTAGTTATGGTCAGGGGGAGAACCCTTTGCTTACCAAAAGAATGCAATATTTTCACCTGGCAACAAATATTTTCACCTGATATCAATTTATACAAACAAAAACTTTGTAAATAGTATATTTCAGAATTTAATTTATGATCAAGTTGTTGTGAATAAAATGTGATTTTGAATATTGTAATAGGCATATGAGATTATTCGAACTGTTGAATATTTCTTTGATGGAATTATTGAATTTAAAAAATAATAATTGGAATTGCATCATTGTAATTTACCTAATTTTAGACATTATTAATTTTTTAAATATAATTTCCATTAAGGCAGAAAATTCGGTTATTGAGTTTGCTTGAATTTCAGTGTTATTATAGCAATAATAATAATAATAATAATAATAATAATAACAATAATAATAACAATAATAATGATGATGATGATGATGATAATAATATTAATAATAATAATAAAAATAATAGTAATAATAATAATAATAAAAATAATATTAATAATAATAGTAATAATAATCATAATAATAATAATCATGATGATAATCATATTAATAATAATGATAATAATAATAATAATGATGATGATGATAATAATATTAATAATAATAATAATAATAATGATGATAATAATATTAATAATAATAATGATAATAATGATAATGATGATGATAATATTAATAATAATAATAAAAATAATAGTAATAATAATAATCATAATAATAATAATAATCATAATAATAATAATAATAATCATGATGGTAATAATATTATTATTATTAATAATAATAATAATAATAATAATAATAATAATAATCATGATGATAATAATATTAATAATAATGATGATAATAATATTAATAATAATAATAGTAATAATAATAATAATAATAATAATAATAATAATCATGATGATAATAATAATAATAATATTAATAATAATAATCATGATGATAATAATATTAATAATAATAATAATAATAATCAACCCTCAATGTCTATTTTAAAAGATTGGATCGGCTAATCGCCAAAAAATGCAATAAAAATATGTAATTTGAAAAACAGTGAGCAGGAAGAGAGTTCCACAATTTTGCAGTCTTTGGAAAGAAGTTAATGGAATAAAAAGCTGTATTACAATGAGATAGTAAAACAGCGAATTAATGGAGAGCACTAGATAATAACAATAAGCATTAACCCTCCATGTCAATTTTAAAAGATTGGATCGCCTAATCGCCAAAAAATGCAATAAAAAAAAATAATTTTAAAAATTTCATCTGATGTTGCTGTTGTCAAACATGAAACTTGAACTAAAATACATTTTCTTGTTTTTCGAGCTTTGAGGATAAAAACGCAATTTCCGATGATACAAACAATGGAATATGTATCAAACTTTTACATGAATTTGGGAGATGATCCTCCATAAGCAGATCTATTGTGAAATTACATTAACCAAAATACTTAGATGAGTATGTTTCAATGTGAACAAAGGTTATATTGTGAATAATATCGTGGCGACTGCATTCGCATCAGATCTCCATACAATGAAATATGTCACAAACTCCTACAAGGGTTTTGGAGATATAACCTCCATAACCAAACATTGTGAAATTATATTAACCAGAATACTTCGATCAGTATGTTTCAATGCAAACAAAGGTTGTTTTTTTATGGAAATCGCTTGTGAAAATGCTTGAAACCACTTGATGTAAGGAGCTAACAAGAACGAAATCTGATTATTGCAAAAACTAGAGATGCTTATTGGCCTTAGTCTTGAAAAGACCAAGGTTGTAGGTAGAAGAAACACAGTGAACAAGTAGAGAGCTTAACAACCTTGCAGGCCTTGGAAAGAAGCTACTGGAATAGCAAGCTATATTTGCATTCGCACCCAACCTCCATAGAATGAAATATGCCACAAACTCCTACAAGAGGTTGGTGAGAGATCCTCAAAAACAGATATATTCTGAAATTACTCTTCTCAGATATATATGTTTCAGTTTGAACAAAGATGGTATAATAATATTGTGGGTGTCTTCATAGTCGTCAGACATCCATGGAATGAAAATATTTTTAGCATACAACATGTGAAGGGCATAACTGTGAAATTCCTACAAGCCACATCTCCTATATAATAAAAGGACTGCAGAAATTCCCCTCTAGATCAAAGTATCGTAGGTTTGCAACAACAGATACCACATACAAATTCAATACGTCTAGGCTATTACCTACTATCTTACGTAAATTTCGAACACCATTTTAGACACATTGAGTTGTTATGATAAAATACTACAATACATCCTGGGAACAACACTATAACAATCGCAACATCATTAGAGGAAGGAATTCCTATTTTTCCTTCTAAATACTAAGTCCTCCCATGACCATCAGTCAACACCAGGCGGAAGTCTACACTTTCCACTTATTATAGGCTTACACTACCATTAATTGACTCACACAAACAGATATAGCATTAACTTTCCCATATTAGAATCAAAAAATAATAAAGGGGAAAATCCGCTCCCTATGATTGGTTGACCGCTAATTCTATTATTCCGGAATCATCTCATTATAAACGAAAAATACATTATGGCGTTGATAAAATTCATAACCATTACTGGTTTTATTTCTTTCCTTCTTTATATTGACAACTTTTCTTTTCCCATTTATATCTGTTTAACGTCAATTAAATTAATAAACTATAATGGTTTTACTTCGTTTTTTTCATTGGCGACTGCTTTTTTCTTTTTTTTTCTGTTTTGACGTCGATAAAATTCATAAACTTTACTAGTTTTATGTCTTCCTTTTTATTGGAAACTGTTTTCGTTTGTTTTCTTCTGTGTTTTTTTGTAATTTTTATTTTTTTTTGCTTTAGATATTTCAGTTTTTGCTTTGTATGAGACATTAGTTTGTTGGGGCTTTTTTATGCTCCATACTACGGCATCGTTTCACCAATACCACTAAATGCTACTCTGCTTTTTTTTTTCCGTAAACTTTCTGTATAATGTTCACTTAATTTTTTACTCTTATACAGTCCTGGTCAAAATCATAAGACCACTTACGAAAGTAAGCGTTTATGCATAATATCGAATTTTTAATCAAACAAATGGTTGAAACCATTGCCAAAAGGGAAAATATGATGGAAAAAAAATGAAATCTGCTTCATTCGAAACCTTAACCCTGATCTAATAATTATTTTTAAAAGAACAAACATTTTCACCTGGACAAAATGATAAGACCACTTTAATAAAATTGGCTAGTTTTAAAAAAATGAATACAAAAAGCTTTCTATGTTGCTAAAAGCAACTGGTTAGTGGATAAAAAAAAACAAAAAAACATCTTACTAAATTATAAACGAACGAAGTGAATCCTGGCAAAACGGTCATCACAAATTTTTTAAGAAATCCAGATCAATATGGGCACAAAAAGAGTCCAGGTCGACCAAAAAAAAAAAAAAAAATAGCCCCATCACTGGATCGCCGTATCAGAAGTTTAAAAAAAAACTCCAGTATGAGCTCAAGTCGATTGAAAAGCCAAAGAGCAGCAGAATGTAGTCCTAAAACTATCAGAATGCATCTGAAAATGAAGGGTTTCAATCATTTAAAGCGACTGCAGAAATCATGTCTTCTTGAACAGCACAAAACTAACCGACTTAAATATGCCGCCAAATACTAGACTTGGGATGAAGATAAGTTGGAAAATGTAATTTTCTCCAATGAGAAAAAGTTTAATCTAGATGGTCCAGATGGATTTCAACACTATTGGCATAATAAAAATTTGCCCAAAGAGACGTTTTCAACTCGGCATAGTGGAGGAGGGTCTTTAATGATCTAGGGTGCTATCTCGTCAGCTGGGACCCTAAAGTTACAAGTAGTGAAAGGCCGGCAAACATCATTGAAGTACATTTCAATGCTTGAAAATGCTTCTTTCAGCACTGAAGAATACTTTTCTTCAAATAATATAGAATTGTTAGATCATCCAGCATGTTCTCCGGACCTCAATCCCATTGAAAATCTTTGGGGATGGATGGCAAAAGAAGTGTTCAAGGATGGAACCCAGTATGATTCGATAAAGGAACTTTTTGATTCAGTTTTCAGTACATGGGATAAAATTCCTTCGCAACTGATAAAAAACTTAGTCGCAAGCATGCTGAAGAGAATTTTTGAAGTAATTGGTAATAATAGAGGCTATACTAAATACTGAGACCCTTTTTAGTAATTTATAATTGCCTTTTGTTAGATAAATTATCAGTGGTCTTATCATTTTGACCAGGTGAAAATGTTTGTTGTTTAAAAAATAATTATTAGATCAGGGTTAAGGTTTCGAATGAAACAGATTTCATTTTTTTCCATCATATTTTCCCTTTTGGCAATGGTTTCAACCATTTGTTTGATTAAAAATTCGATATTATGCGTAAACTCTTACTTTCTTAAGTGGTCTTATGATTTTGACCAGGACTGTATATCCATACTTTTCCTTTAAACATTCATTATATTCTTTTTTGATGCATTTTAGCTGGTTACCATACATGCATAAGTAAAAACAAATTATAGATAATGTCATGAAAGTCTTGATAATCGCTCTAAATTAAAACATTAAATACCGGAACCCTAACAATTTTCCTACGGTGAGCTCTAAAAAAGGTTTAGAAATTATTGGCATTTTAACACGCATTGCTAACTCTTTCCTTGTACACACGGAACTAATATAAAATGTAATCAAACACATAGTGCTCTTTCCTTACTCGGACAGAATACTCTCAAAATGTAAGCACAGCATTGGTTTGTGACTGGCACGCCACTACCCATATGACTTATCATGTTGACACTTTCTTTTTAGAACTGAATAAACGCTTTCTAATTTAAAAAAAAACTTTTTTAATTACATTTTCACCCCAAATAAGGCAAATTGCCACTTTGGTGTAGGGGGCTACTATCAGGGGCAGCAACTAATGGGGCACTATGCTGGGATTTGGGCAGCAAGATGTTGGTTCACGTTACACTTGAACTTCGGCAAGTCAGTACAGTTGGGGAAGCAGGGAGCTGGAATGGAATTCCAGAGTCTAGCGGTTCTGGGGAAAAACTACTGGAGTAGAAAGATCTTTTACATCTAGGGATCTCTACTGTGTGGGGGTGGGATTTAGCTGCCTGTCGGGTTTGTCGAGGGTGTCTACGTCGTGGGGGCACAAGTGTCTGCAGTTCATCAGAGCATTCACCATTAAAATACATGTAGAACAGGCAGAGGGATGCAACGTTTCATCAATGGGACAGAGGCTGAAGCTTAGATGCCAGTTCAGGGCCTATCAGATTGGCAACTCTCTTTTGAACTTTGTCTAGGAGCGAGAGACTAGTAGCAGATGCACCAGCCCAAATGTGACAGCAATACTCCATAAATGGGTGAATGGTGGCCTTATAGAGGTACAGGATACTTTCAGGTGTCAGTAGTTTTCTAGCATGGTAGAGAAAGCCTACATTCTTCGCAGCGGCCCTGGCAATATTTTCAATGTAATTGTTCCAACTCATGTTTCCTGTGAACGTTAGGCCAAGCAGTTTGTAAAGATGTACTCTCAGATAGAGAGTCACTGGCCATTGCTATTGATGGCAGAGAAGGTTTCTTGTAATTATTGAAGGAAACCAGTTTAGTCTTGGCAGCATTGAATGTGACCATCCATTTTTGTCCCCATTCCACTACAGATTGGAAGTCATCCTCTAGTGTTTTTGCCATTTCTTTAGATATGTGTTCATTTGTTTTCCTGTCATGCCTGTTATAGAGTGTAGTGTCATCAGCATATATACCCATCTCAGAGGCAGTTTTGTCGGGGAGGTTATTAATAAATATTAGGAACAATAGAGGTCCAAGGATAGAATCCTGGGGCACTCCCGCATTTATATTATTATTTAGATGTACAACCGTCGAGGACAACCTGGATTTTTCTTTTATCTAAGAAGGATTTAGTTATGTTAAGTATTCTACCAGTGATACCGTATGATCTGATTTTCCTGAGGAGACCCTCATGCCATACCCTGTCAAAAGCCTTAGATATATCTAGAGCTACTGCTCTGCCCTCTCCCGCTTTGTCCAGTGAATGATATATACGTTCAGAGATTACAGTGAGGATGTCTGCTGTTGAACGGGCTTGTCTAAATCCATATTGTTTGTCAGTCAGAAGTTTAGCATCTGTAAGGTGATGGACTAGAGCATGGTTAATCATGGTCTCAAATATTTTGGCAAAAAGTGGGAGGAGGCTAATGGGTCGATGATGTGATGGGTCAGTTCTTTCACCAGAATTATTGAATACTGGTACCACAGAAGCAGTTTTCCAACAGCCCGGAAAACATGATTCATTAAGGCATTTGTTGCAGAGTTTGGAGAGAACTGGAGCTACTTCGGCTGAGCACTTTTTTAATAGTACAGCTGGGATGAGATCAGGTCCACATGCTTTTGAAGTGTCAAGGTTTTTTATGATAGCATGTACCTGAGCAGGGGTGATTTTTAGATCGTCTAGCATGGCGTCTGTCCACAAAGGAAAGTCAGGCAGGGGGTGGTTGGAAGGGTCCAGTGTGGAGCTTGAGGCAAACCGGCTGGCAAGCATATTAGCTTTGTTAGTTGCTGAGCAAACAACCTCGTGATTGTTGGTTAGTGGAGGAATTGTTGATTGTCCATTATTTACTACACTGTTGTAGATTTTCCAGAAGTCACGAGTTCCTAATTTTTTGCTTCAATGCGTTTTTTAGTGGTTTCAGTAAATTCTCTCTTAGCTGTCGCTATTTCTTTCTTAACGTTACTTCTAGCTTCTATATACTTCTGTCTGTTTGAACTGGACTTATGTTGGTTAAATCTGCGGTATGCATGCTGCCTTTGAGCAATGGCAGTTGCGCAAGAAAAAGTAAACCATTGGGAAGAGTGCGGCTTGCTATAAAATTTCCGCATGGGAACATGTGCTTCAATTGCAGTTTGGAACCATTCAGTGGTCTCGTTTGCACATTGTTCAGCAGGGAGAGAAAAATATTTCTCCATGGGGTATCTCTGATAAGATCTCTGATGGCTTCCCAGTCAGCCTTTTTATAATATCTCGTTGTTTTGAGCACTGGCTCTTCAGTTTTAGCTCTAGAGTTTAGGGCGATTTCGACCATTATCACTGCATGATCAGCGTTCCTGAGTGGGCTGTCAGCATTTGTTATACAATCGTCGGGAACTGATGTCAAAAACAGATCTAGAAGTGATGCGTGTTGTTCTTGCTTGTCAGGGAAATAAGTCATAAAGCAAAAATATTATGTAGGTAGGTTGCAACGTACATTTTATTGTCTACAGAAACGCTTATTTGTTATATATTTGTTGTTTTTTTACCACTGTTACTGTCTGTGGAGTTGCTAGATCTACATTTATAAAAAATTGCTTTAAAAAAATGCTGGCTGACTTGAATGATTCTGTCAGTGGTAGAAGGCAGTTATCTACCCCTGTTTTTGCTCAATCTAAAGAGTTATTAAATACTTTATTTATAATCAGCCAGTACCTGCAGGTTACTGCCCCAAACCAACACTAATCGCCAGTAACCAACAGTACTGACAATCACAGACAGTGGCTTCCACTAGTTGCCACTGGAAAAAAAGGCCCGACCGTGGAAGCCAGATTATTTCATTTGGACTACGGCTGCCAGTGTCCACTAATTTCCAGTGACAGCAGTTGTTACCTACAATTCAAGGTGAGGGTCTTTTGATGATTCTGTTCTGGATCTGTCATGTTTCCACCGGGCAACGCCAGTTAACGGATCCTGCTAGTTAGTAATAAAAAGGAGAATATTTACAGTTCGTAAGATGGAAACAATGATTTTTAATTCAATTTTATCTACCTGATTTAATTTATTGCAAGCATCTAAAGCTGATATTAATATCTTATTATATTAAAGCTGTGTTCATCAGTATTTGCTTTTTAAAGGATTTTTCCTTGTTATTTCATTCACACGAAATGCATACTAAAATATTCCTAGGTTTTAGGATCGAGTTATATATTATTAAATCTTTTTAATCTAGCTGACCTATCTCTTATTTTGTTTGACTTTCTCCAGCTTTTATCTTACACTGTGTTTATCACTCTTGCTCCCATCTCTCTATCTCTCTTTCTCTCCCCTCCCTCTTCTTTCTCTTTCTTTCTGTTTATTAACATTTAAGTTAATAAAACTAACTATAAGACTAGTATTCTTCTAGTATATATTATGATTAATCATCTCAAATATTCATGCAATGTTTCTTCAATGTTTATTAGTAATAAATAATCTTATTATAATATCGTGAGGTCTCAACTCGGCAATGCTTGGGAATTTATAGTAAGTTTCGCTTTACACTTAGACTTTTATCACATTATCACACAATCAAAAGAAAGATACAAAATGAGTAATTTTCCTTTCATCAAATTAAATCAACAGCTTTTATTTTTGCAGTTTGTGAAATAAAAGTGTCCACTTGGGAGAGAAAACTAATTTCTATGAAGAAAGCAATGGATTGTATGAGAGCAAATTCACAAGGCAGATGTTTGGATCTATTTAGTTGCCTGAAGGCAAAAGTGACCAATAATAAAACTAATGCATTTTGGTCACTGGAGAAAAAGAGGCCAAATAAATGTGTTTATAGGTTCCACTAATAAAAATGCAGACCAACTGCCATTCTATTGTTGGTTTGTAGAAACTTTTAAAGGATTCACTTGTATAAATGAAACAGAAAATCTTATTTTTTTTATCCATAAAGCTTTTCAATATAATGAACCCTTGACAGACAATTGAAGTAACCTTTGGTCATTTAGTGGACAATCCGTCATGTCTTGTAGGAGAGGGTTTCGACTTGAGAAAATAAAGTTATTTTCTTTATTTTATTATCCTATACTTAATTCTATTCTTTTCTCAATTGTATTTGTATCTATTTGTCTTTTTTATTATTAGTTTATCTTTCATCTCATCTTTTATTAAGTCTTCTGGTGCTGGTGTGATGGCAAATGTGAGAAGTGGATGGTGTAAGTTCAGGGAACTTCTGCTAACAAGCAGAACATTACCAATGTCCACCAAGGGAATAGTCTATTAGATATTGTGTGCGTGCAGTGTGATGATGTATGGAAGTGAAACTTGGGCAGTGAGGGTTAAGGACATGTGTTGCATGAAGAGAAATTATATGGGAATAATACAATCGATGTGTAATGTCAGTCTTGAAAGCAGGCTCACATCTTATTATCACAGAGAAAGGTTAAATGTATATGAAAATGTGTGTAGAAAAGGAGACTTTGTTGGTTTGGTCACATTGAAAAAAATTATGAGAGTATTTGGGTTAATAGATGTCATCATCATTATCATGCAGTCCTTCATAGCTTTATCCTACAGTGTTGTAGCATTCCATGCTCAGTGTGGAAAGTTTCCCCATCAGTAGTGCATGGGTTGTAGCCAGGGTTGTGCCATTGGTAATGTTTTTATCCAGACCTGGCCTTGATTTTTGCCTCTATTTCTGCCTTTCCTTTGTGAAGGCTACTGCACCAGCAACTTCGGTCTGCTGTTAGCTCTTCTGAATTTTTCATCTTCATATTCATTGCCATTAGGTAGCATTAATAAATGTAGAACGGTTGAGATAGCAGGGCCAGTTTGCAGATAAAGACAAAGGAAAAGATGAAAAGAAGTTATAAGGATGGATTTGGGAGAAAGGGAAATAAAGAATTATGCTTAAGTTAGTAAAAGTAAAACATTTGACATTGCAGAGTAAGTTCACAGGAAAAGAAAAACATAGTAGAAAGTGATAAGAATGGATTTGAGAGAAAGAGGGATAAATAAAGACTTGGCCAGAAATAGATTAGGTGTAGAGTCATTTTTTTTAAAAGCCACCCAACACATGCCAGTATGTACAAGAGGTATTAAACTGAATATGACGATGATGATGATTCAATTTTTACTTTTCTTCTTTCTTTTTTTTTTTTTTTAGTTTGTTTCATCAACATTTTCGGGATTTCATATATTCAGTTTTTACTCCACAGCAGCATCTTCCATGTGTAAAATATTGCTGCTGGTCATTCTGTGGGCGTTCAGCGTGAATGGAGACCCCACGATATTATAGTAACCTTTTTGTTAAAACAGTAAAAGTATTTATCTAAGTAATCTGATTAATGTAGTGTCAGAATATGTTTGGTTATTACGGTTTATCTTCAATATCCTTATAGAGCCTGTGGCATATTTCCATTGTATGGACACCAAGTGCGAAAGATAACTCACGATATGATTATACCATCTTTAAATAGAACAGATACTACTTTTATATCCTAGCTAAAAGACCAAGATGGTATAGTTCTGTTTCACATACGGCTCAAAATTGACATCATTTTTTAAAATTTTATTTTAATTAATTTTTTTTTACATTGTGTCTTTGGTAATCGGGAGATCCTATTTATTAAAAAGGAGGATGAAAGGTTATAACATACTATGAAGATAAAATTAGCGTATCTATATACTAATTTAATGTTTGTAGTATGTTATCACCTTCTATCCTCCTTTTTAATAAATAGGATCTCCCGATCAAATAATTCATAATCTAGAAACCGTGACACACGTACGTACGTACATACATACATTAAAGGTACTACGGTATTAATATATAGATTCATCTTTTTTCTCTATTTCTTTCCATTATTTTTTTTAAATCTTATTATGCTTGTATTAATTTATTTTTATTTCGGACTATTATTCTCATCTTTATTAGTTGTTGTTTTCATCTTTATTGGTTGTTGTTTTTCACGACGTTTCGGCCAACTATTCCTCTGGCCTTCGTCAGGTGGTAACCGCGATGGATAGGAACTTCGAATCTCCTAACTGCATTCTTAGCAATCACTGATATCCGTAGTTGTTTCGTCTCACTACATTTTGGCCTAGTAAACCTCTGGCTGGCTTTGGGTAGGATTGAAACCGCTATCTTCAGACAATGTCTATCTGGAACCATAGAGATTCAACGTCTCTATCAACTGTGCCACGGGCCCCAAATAGTTGGCCGAAAGTTGTGAAAAACAACAGCCAATAAAGACGAAAACAACAACTAATAAAGATGAGAATAATAGTTCGAAATAAAAATAAATTAATATATATAATGCTCATCTCAAAAATTAATTCCAATTAAGGAATAATATATATCATTATGCCTGTGTTCAGTATTTTTTAATGTTTCCTCTGCATTGTATCTAAAATTCGAACTGTTACTGAAATTCGGAAAGTTACTGAAAAATGTGACAATCAATTTTAATAATAAATTTAAATATTGTGACCCTATTGTGTCTATCATCTCAAAGGCAATTAAAATTATTGGTTGAATGATTAGAAGTTGTATTTCAAAGTAAGCAATGGTTCTTAATAGAATATTTAAAACTTTAGTAAGGTCTCATACGCACTGCTTTAGTCAATCCTAGAAACCAGTATCTAAACATGCAGATGGGGTTATAATATAAAAATTAAAAGGTGTACCCAGACACGTGACTAAACTAAAAACTACTTGGCGAATATACCAGATGAACCAAGTTCAAGAAAGATATAAACAATTGCACGTAAAGAAACGGTTAGAATCTTAAAAAGATCTCTCTATCGGAGTTTGGTATCCAGTAGGATCTTCACCCCCTAGTAAAAACAAAAACATAAGAAAACTGACAACAAAAATAGATCTAGAATATAAGCATGAGTTGAGATGCTTATTAGAAAGAAGAATGCGGGATCATTTGATTGAGAGCTTTAAAATTATTTGTGGGATTTTAAAATATTCTTTTCACATTTTATATTATTCAATTCATAGGCAAAATGATTTCAAAAATTAAATCTACTGTGCAATTTTACCATTTTCTCATAATTTGGGACAAATTGTCTAATCAGGTTAAATGGATGAATTCAGAAATAATGGCAACAATGTTAATTTGTAGGCACATTTTTTGGGTCTATTTGATCAAATATTTAGAATTTGATCTATATATATTGCATATCCTGTTAGATTTTTTTCTTTTAAAGTTGACATGACATTATTGATTAAAATAATAAACATATCATTTTTATTCACTTTTTATCCACTTCTTTCTTCTTTTACTCATACTCTCTCTCTTTTTTACACTACTTTTTTATTTATATTTGTTCTTATTTCTTTCATTCATTTTCTTTCTCCTCCTCCTCCTCCGCCTTCTCCTCCTCCTCCTCACCATAATCAATCAATTGATCAACATCTATGTTTCTCTTATCGCCTTCTTTTCCAGTATTTCCACTTCTTTCTCTGCAGCATCAAGTGAAGTTATTTTTGTTTCAGATTTATTTAAAACAATAACAAAGTCCAACACTTCTGAAATGGTAAATTGCACGATCTGTGGCGTTAGTGATCTGGAGCAAGGAGGGTTGTTGACATGCTGAACTAATCTTTGAAAAAGAAGTGAAAAAAAATAAATAAACGAAAGAGGGAGAGAAACATCCGTTCTTTCCCATTTTGTTTGAACAATAATCAGGTTTTACCGTGGCTTTTCATCCTACACGCAAGAATCTTACCTCAACTAAAACCCAGCAGTCCATCAAAATCGCCTGCAGTGATTTTAAAACAAGAGATACCAAGTCAAGACCACCAGTGCCTCACGCAGGAACACTTACAATAGACTGTCACTGTGACTCCTTGATTTGCTAAAACTTCAAGAATGCACCAAGGTTTGGTGTAGGTTTGTGAGGAAACGAGAGTGTGTCGTAGTTGCAGCGAGGATAGGATGGCAAGAAATTTGAACAAAGCTGTTAATCTGTAGAAAATAAAAGCACGACCTAAAGCAATTGTGGGTGACTATAATGGTCAAGAAAGCATTGAAAAGATAAGGGAAGAAAAGTAAGAAACGATTGGCCCGGGGGGAGGGGGTTAGTAGATTTCAAATCTTAGTATCACTATTACTGCTTTCTTAGTAGTGATATTATTGTCCCCAGGGGAAGATTGATGGATGGGTATGGTTCTGTAACCGAAGGAGAGGCAAAGACTAAAGAGAAGGGCACTGATATTACAAATCCCGGATTAATAATATCATTACATTAGTTTTAAAGGTAAAAGGGTCCCTTTCCTGAAATGGATGGAGATATTTTGCTTGGCAGTGGAGGGAAAATAAGAGAAGAAAACATTTTATTCTTGTTGGCTTCCTTTGGGAAACCATGAAGATCTTGAAAATTATTAAAAGGTTTCCAGATAAAAACGATTGCAAACACACAAGGGCATGCACACACAGTGATCTTTATTATTGTACCCACATATTAATATAAAAGCGTTTTCGCACATGCATGCATAAGTACAAATATACTTATGCATGTATGTACCAAAACGCAAAGTACAAAGTAACTTTGGGAAATTAGGATAATGGAAATTATGAAAAAATTACTACCCCTGATCAATGTCTTTGTTTCCGGAACATGTTTTTAGATGACAATATATAACCTTATAAATACGAATATTTATCAGACAAGTTTAATTACAATTAAAGATGATGTATTTTTTTAGAGTTAAATATATAGTTGAAAAATATATTGTTAATATATTCTTCAAATACATTTTCTCTTTCATATATATATATATATATATATGAAAAGACATACGCCTTTAAAGAATATATGTAACAGAGCGCAGATATATGCAAATGCCGAGCATGTGTGAAATGACGTCACTATAAAGAAAAAAGAAAAAATCTATAAAAAGAACATGTGCACAAAACGACAATGACGTTCGAGAGGACAGATGTCAAAGAGAAGGAAATAAATGTTCTTACAAAAAAATGGAGTTGAGTTATTACTTGTCCTATGTTCACTGCGATGTACTCTGCTACAACATGTTGGGTTCCTGATGTCTACATGTTAACGCTTGTGTAAGCACGTGTAATGTTATATATATATATATATATATATATATATATATATATATATAAGGCATAATTCAATACATTCAAAACATTAATTAAAATTTCAACAATTTTAATTGAAATCTCGAAATAAATCCTTTATATGTACGCACGTTTCAACGATTACAATTTTATTCATCATTAAATTATAATTTTTCAAAAATTTCAGTGGTTAGATAAAGAATTCTTCGATTCAACATATTACAATTTTATCATAGTTCCAGATTATATCAATATTCCAGAAATTATTAAGATCATCCTTTAGACAATAGCATAAAAATTCAGTTCCAAATACTTTTTAATGATGTACCCTAAACTCTTGATAATAGGCTGAAGAAGAGAATTCTTTATCTATTGAAAATCTTACAAAATTATAATTTTCATAATGAATAAAGTTGTAATCTCGGAAATGTGATGGAATGATAAAGTTGTCGCTCTAAGGAAAACAACACCACAGCTTTATTTTAAAACTTTAATTGAAAAAAATCCAAGTAACTTAATTATGTTGTCGAGCTGACATCTATTCAATGTAGCTGCTTTCAGCCTCAATCATCACCTTGATACGGGTTCGGAACGGGGAGTATACCTATTCCACAAGCGCCAGCAGGAGTTTGGTGAATACTCAGCAGATGGCAGCGATCAGGTTGGCTTTCGTGTTGTGGGATGTCATGCTGGTGATGTTCTCGACATATGACCAAACGAAGTAGTCCAGTGGGTTCAGGTCGGAGGAGGAGGGAGAGTGAGAGAAGGGTGCAAAGTTGTAGCACTCCTTCTGAAGTCAAGCCCGGGTCTCTTGGACTTGTGGACCAGTGCTGAGTTGTGCTGTCACACCCAGGGTTTGCCAGCGGCTACCTGATTGCACCAGGGGATCACCACACTCTTCAGCACATCCAGGTACATTTTGGTGTTGACTTTCGAGTCAACTTTGAAGATTTGAGATGGCATGATGCGGCTCTCACTTAAAACCACAGCAAAGACCATAACCGGGGCCAGAAACTTTGTTTTCATCACTCTAAGAACGTCTCTGTTATTAATGGTAGTCCAGCGATGCATTTTGAGGTTGCTGGCAGTGGTTCTGTTGTCATAACTTGGACTGATAGAGAGCATGAGTTGTACAGCAGTACATCTCTGATATCGCTCGTTAAACATTTTGTCACTTTCAGACAAGACAGAAGGCTCTTATTGCTCTTGGGATTTGTACACAACTAGCCAACTAGTAGATGGTCTGCAACCAAAAAGAAAACCCGTTTTCATCAAACAGAAATTGAATGATGTCGGCTTTTCTATGGCGACAATTTTATCATTCCACCCTGTAGCTTTGGAATTTGAATATTTGAAATATTAATTAATGTTTTGAATATGAAGCCAAATGGAAAGACCAAGGTCATATAAGATGTGGAATTTTATTGGCTACATAATGTGCTAAGTAATGAGTCTATACAATGAACAGAATTGTAGTTATCACCAAAAGAGTGAATTTCACCTTTTCTGTAACCTTAACTTTTGATCTAGGTATTCCAAAATGAATTAGTTCTAAGGTAAACCATGATATTTTAACCAAGTTTGATGACGATTAGTCAAGTGATGTCTGTGCTAAGTATCATACAAACAAGCATAGTGAGAAACTCAACTGAAAATATAACCTCCTTGGTGGAGGTATAAACTAGGAAGACAATAAAGCTTATTAAATACAATTATATTCTTCTAGTATACATGAGATTGCAAAAAATATAAGTTTTTAAAATTATGTTTAACTTATGAGATTTGTGGGAAGACATTATCGAGCACAGATTTAAGATGCAATAAACATTACTCATGTTCTTTAAAACAAGTAATAAGTTAACAGTAGTTGAAGGCGACCAGACGACTCTCTTTTTTATTGAGTACTACACTGGGATGTAGGCGGAAAGTATCACCTCCTTCTCTGAATTACTCAATTTACCCTTGATCCTTATATTATAATTCTGGGTGAGGCATCAAATGTAATTTTTGAATCTTTGAAATCGCTCGGCGAAATATTGAACCTCGATCACATGATCTATTACTAAAACTTCTAACCATTATACCAAATAGAAGACTTTCAAAAATGGTGTTTGATAGATCAAATAGCTGATTTCTGATTCAAGAAGAATTTGTTGACTAATTTTTTTCAATTGAAGTTATAATCATTGTCTATTATATAAAAGGCAAAATGGGCGCGTGCGTTTGTGTATGTCCACGAAAGGCTATAATAAAAGAAACATGGTTTTGCTGAAAGATGGTTTTAAATCATAAAGAGCCAAGAAAAAATTATTTCAATGACGTAATTGTTATTAATTCGTATTAAATATTAGCCAAAAAGGCGAAAAGAAATGCCGACACTTTTCACATCGACCAAATACACAAATCATCTCCATTTTCTTAGTTTAGTTCCACTCAAACTAAAGTCATATTACAAAACAAGTAACCATTTTAGAAGAACAAAGGTTATAATATTCATTTGGACCGCGAGTTATTCTACAAAGTCGCCATCAAAGTTTAATCAATTTTATATTCATTTATTTAATCTATTCATAAGCTGTCTTTTATCATAAGGAAATTGGAGGAGAGCATTCTCCGTTTTTACTCTTTCACTCTCTACCTTTTCGGCCTAAATAAGTAATTTACAATGATGCTAATTTTGTCCAACTCAGACTAATTTGTCGCAGGCCATGAAAATGAGTTTGAAATTGCTCGACTTTGTAAGAAGGACAAGAAAACTGTTCTTTGCTTTCAATGTCCGGTTTTATTTCCTGTAAAGATTAAGTCAAGAATAATATGAGGCCACTAGCTTATTGAACTGGAATCAGAAGATGTAAGGTTGATGAATGCAATTGTTTCCCTTTTTGCTTTGATTACGAGTCACCTATAAAAGCCTGAACTGTCCCACATCTTGCTTTAAAGACAAATCTCTTTTGCACAAATATTAAATATGATTAATCTTGTTTTTATGCTGGCATTTTCAATTGTAGGTTTCAAAGCAGTTGTGTGTGTGTGTGTGTGTGTGTGTGTGTGTGTGTGTGCGTGCGTATTTTGTTCTGATTGATCACAGGCAGGTTAGATATTGACTAGAACTGAATGAACCCAGTATATATGCTATACATTTTTACTCTTTATGTTTACTTCTAAACTATATATATACACAAAAACAAGACGTTGAAAACGTATTGAAACTGAGACTCCATTTATTAGACAGGAATACAAGTATGGATGAAACCTTACTTTCCTTTAAAATGTGAAAGTATCAAACTATCTTATAATATTAAATAAAAGTTAGTCAACGTTTTTTTCCTGCATAGTTTAATAACACAAAATACATGCTAAAACATACTTACGTTATAGGATCGAATTTTAATTGTTCTAATTCTTTTGTATACGGCATAATCACGTTGACACACTTGTTCTCATTAGATCACCGAAGTTAAGCAACGTTGAGCCTGGTCAGTACCAGATGGGTGACCAATTTGGGAATTCCAGGTGCTGTATGTAGGAAGACGTCGACACCTCCCTGCAAGAGTTCCTATTTACAATACCTCCCCTACGGGACAGAGTTAGACATCAGGATTGTTTTTTAATGTGGGGAAAAAGAACAAAAATAAAAAATTGTCTCCGTCGTGAAGGATTTCTCTTCCACTGAGAGAGAACAAGACATTGAAGTGTAGCATCTGAAGAACAGATACTACATTTTGATCTTAGCCCGAGTCGCAAAAACCTAATGTTGTCATTTCCCATAACCGGAATATACATGCAACTGGGAACCGCTTGTAAATTTCATAGTCTCATGGAACTTCCTTCTTTGGAGGAAGCTGGTTAAACCAGCATATGGTTAGTGCCGTTTCCATTCCCATTATTAATTCTTTTAGTTATCTATGTATTTCTTTCATACACTCTCACTCTATGTTGATTTAACCACTTTCTAATATTTATTAATGTGTCATGCCTATTAGCATTTAGAAAAAGATTGCGTCTCTCTTTTTTTTTAGTGTTGTCATGTAATTTACATACATATGTACAGACCACAAACACGTATGTAAATAAGATGTGTCAGGATAGAGTGCCTCTTTACTTCCATATAAAAATAATATTTCTAAATGATGCTGATAGTACAGAAGAAACGAGAATTATTATTTTTAACTATGCAAGAAAACTGTTTTAGCAGATATGTTACAGTTCATTAATGTTTTAAATGAAATCAAAACAAAGTAGTTGCGAGTCACATGCATATCCAGTAGGTTTATAAAATATCCAGATTTAAACTATCTTACCAAGTAAGAAAATAACAATGTATGTAATTTTTGTTTTTACCTAAAGAATGAGAAAATACAGATGATAATATATAAGTTAAGAAATATGTAACAAACTTTTGAATGATAAAATGAATAGTTGGTTGATTTTCGTGATTCTAAAATTATATATATATATGTATATAAAAGCATTTCGTTTCATCAGCCATGGTCGAGTAGAATTATTAAATTTGATGGAACGAGAGTTGTGTAGCCTTATGGATTAAATAAAGAGTTCCATTCGAAATTCCATACAGATTTTTTTATTTTATTTATTTATTTTTTTTACACAGGCATCACCACATTATCAAGACCAAGAGGCCATTCAAGGATAAGGGTTAAAGAGTGTACAGTAGAAATTGGACAATATAGTAATCATTAGTAATGAAAATTCGGTAAATTTGATAACTTATATGGAACGGCTCATCAAGAACTTGTTTACGTTAGACTTGAACACAACCATATTGTAGTCAGCCGGAAAGCAGGAAAACGGAAGACAATTCCACAGGCGTGCAATTTTAAGAAAGAAGCTTTGTTCATAGAATCTACGTTTAGGTTTAGGCACAGATAAAGAGTGGGGGGAATTAGTGATAGTGTTTTCAGCTAGACGAGTGTTTCTTGTGAAAGTTAGGCGAGGGGGACCATAGATTGAAGCTCAGTCGAACACTTTCCATGAAAATAACGATACATCAGAGACAAACTCGCAATATTTCTTTTGTGAGATAGAGGTTGCAGGGAAGTTTGGTGCAGATTTAAGTTCAACAAAACACACCTGACAAAGGTTGGAGGTTACATTGGCTGAAACATACACCCAAGATGAGAAGATTAGTCTGAAAAATCGAAATAATATAAAATATAAATTCTTAACTAAAAAACTTTGAAACACAAAACTTTAAATACTCCAGAATTTCATAACTGATCATAAATTCTGATCAACAAGCAATAACAAAATTATCTGGAAAAATGCTTGCAGTTGATACTGAACAGTTTATACTGAACATTTGATACTGAACATTTGATACTGAACATTTGATACTGAACAGTTGATACTAAACAGTTGATACTAAACAGTTGATACTAAACAGTTGATACTGAACAGTTGATACTGAACAGATGATACTGAACATTTGATACTGAACAGTTGATACTAAACAGTTGATACTAAACAGTTGATACTGAACAGTTGATACTGAACAGTTGATACTGAACATTTGATACTGAACAGTTGATACTGAACATTTGATACTGAACAGTTGATTCTGAACAGTTGATACTGAACATTTGATACTGAACAGTTGATATTAAATATGTGATCACTAGAGAGGAATGTTTCAACTGACATCACGTTTTGAGGACTCCTTGTATTTTCAATCCAAATTAACTACTTTTTTTTTTTTTTTTTTACTATGTTTCACCCCCAAACAAGTCGTAAGAGGCTACTATTTGGGACCAGATTTGCAGTGATACTATGTAAGGAGTTGGACGGCACAAGTTTGTTCACATTACATTTGAACTTTTGCATGTCAGTACAGTCAGGGAAGCTGAGGCTTGGGAAGGAATTTCAATCTAGCAGAAGAAGCTATTTGCGTAGAAAGCTTTATGGCATCAAGGGATCTCTATTGTATAGGGTTGGGATTTCGCTGCTTATTTGGTTTGTCAGAATATTTATGTCGAGGGGGAACTACTGCTTTAAGCTCGTCTGAATAGTTATCAGTAAAGTACTTGTAAAAGAGGCACAGGAATGCCATGTTTCAAGATGGGGCAGGGGTTGGAGTTTGGTCGGCAGTGCAGGACCTAATAGGTTGGCGACTCTATTTTGAGGCCTGTCTAATAGCGATGGACAAGTGTCAGATGCACTACTTGCCAAATAAATGATTAAACATTTGATTTTTCTCTTTTTAATAAAACTAACGTGTTTTTTTGTTTTTTTATTTGGATTATTCAAATCTTGTCTTGGATGTTATTCTCACAACGTTTCGGCTTATATAATCTTCGATCTTCTTCAAAGGCATTTTGTCAAACTCAGAAATATTTATATCTACATGGGCACGTGGCGCAACGGATAAAAGGGTTAAATATATATTCAATTCTAAATAATAGTCTTCTGAAGGTTGAAGGTTCAATCCTCAGTACAGGCGATACTAGCTAAGAATTAAATAAAAAATTGCTTAAGAATTTTGCCCGATCATGGCTGATGGAAAGAGAACAATCTACTTCCGTGGATTGCATGAACTGTTCAGTTCGAAACTCCATATAGATTTGCGAATTCGACAAGATGCGTCTGAAGTAGATTGAACACTACATTGACCGAAACGTTGTGAAAAAAACATCAACGATAAATAGTCGAAAGATTGCAACTTTTCGATCCTCATCTAAAAAATTCTGAAGCATAAGTCATTTTATTTTGTATTAAAACAGAATTATTTTTGTTTTAAAGTTAACATCGTTATCTTAAGATTCTTTAAATTTTTTGTTTGTTTTTTTACAGCATATTAACCCTTTTGGAGTTATTTAGTGGCAAGTCTATTTTGGTAAAAGAATTTTATGCCGAAGGTTCTTAATATTTTCAAAAAATAATCAATAGATATGCAGATCAATGTTTTGTGTATATTTTGTGAATAAACAGTCTGCAATTTATTATTTGATTTATATACAAGTCTAATTTAGTTTATTGAACTTAGAGATTTAAAATTTTTATGTATAAATAAACTTTCTAGACTTCAAAGAGGACTTTCTAAGTTCTGTCCTGATGTAATTAAATAATTCTTTCATAGTACCAACATTTTAGCATCTTTATCGCATGGAAACAAAATCAACGCATTCTAGCATAAAATGTCTCACACGAAATTAATTCAGTCTAATTGAGAATGATATACAGAGTATATTAACCTAAGAAATTAGATTGGAGGAATTCAAAGTGATTCTAATTACATGTAAATAAACTTATCAAAAGCGAACCCACAAAGAAAGCTCCACAGAAGAAAGTTTTTATATAAGTTTTTATATACTATAAGTTTTTATATACTATAAGTAAATGCTAAAACTGAGACAAGCAAACACACACATACTTGTAATGCTCTCATAAATCTTTTTATTGCTTGGTTATATTTTATCTGTCAAAGAATTATGACATACCATTTGGAGTCCAGTCAATTTTTATTACCACCGAGCCACCATACAAAGGTCAAATGGTTTTATAACATTACATATGTATAACGATATGTATGTGTAAATATGAGTCGGTGTCTATGCGTAATGGCCATAGGGTGATAGTTTTTTCTGACAAGACAAAGAAATGAGGAGTGATTTTTTTTTTCTTTTTTGGCCAGACGGTCAGATTGATCAAACTCCAATCTTAGCTTTGAGCCAAACCCAAACAACCATTATCTCAGCAGGTGGAAATGGACACAGGTGATTGCCCTCTCCTCGCTCTCTCTCTCTCCACACACACACACACACACACACACACACACACACACACACACACACACACACACACACACACACACACACACATATATATATAAATGGAGAAAGAGAGAATAAGATATGTTATTGATTTTAAAACATCTATATCTTTTTTCCATTGTTTTTATGCCAAATAAAACATTTCAGTGGAAGATGTTTTGGCTTTAGTGATAAGTCGAGTTTTTAATGATGAACCAGGGAAAAAATTAAAACCTTTGCCGAACCTGATAAACCATTAAAAATATGGCAATGTTTCAGAAATTTCGAGTTGACTTCTCAGTAAAAAAAAGATGAAAACACACTATAATAAACACACTGTATAATAAATAGTTGTAAAACTGGTAACATATAAATCAAGATGCCGAATTAAAAACTCTTTTCACGTCAATATTTTAAAATGCATTCTTCATGCGAAAATATTTTTAGATATTCCAGTTGAAATGTTGGAGTCTGGTTTGTCTGTTTTTTTTTTTATATAACAACTTAATTTTTGGTTCTTTAATGTTAAAATGTAAATACTTAGTGCAAATGATTTTCTGAAGATGAGTTGCTATTTCTGACATGGTTCAATAGAAGATCCGATTAGATCAATTAGTCAAAGACGAAGAAAAAACTAAAAGCAGTCTTTAATCTTGAATTGCCAAAATCTTCAATAATCATTCCATTATTTATTTATAGAAAAATCTCGGAGAACTTTCGAAATTGGAGCCATTTTTTCACCTATGTTCTTTTTCTTCTTATTATTGTTGTTGCTGTTTTTGTACATCAATCCTGAGCTATGACTAGTTAGGATAAACGTAAAAGATATTTGTCTCCACTTGGAATGATCACAGGCTTGGTTGGGGTGTCTGTCCATCTCAGCACAGGCCTTTTTGATCACTTCCTGGCAAGTTCTAATATAAAAGCAAGTTTCACAACAAAGTTGTGACCAGCCCTCACAACATGTCACAATCATCTGAAATGTTATTTCCTCACCATGCCTCCAATCAGTGTAATGCCATAGTACATTTAGATGTCATCATTATCAATATGGTCAAGCAGTGTAAGTTTTGATAGTGGGTGGAGCATCCTGGCTTCTATAACGGCGAATCTTTGCTTGTGCAATGCAAAAGGGAGATCTAGCAGACTGTTGTAAGACCTGTCGCTTTGTACAGCTCTGAAAGGTCACGTATCATGTGATCACAGAGGATGCCGGTGGTGGTTTGGCATTTGAGTTATGTCATCTTGATGCATGCAGCAACTTTGGCAAGCATGTTACTGTCATCGCTTACTTGAAGATATGCATACATGAAAGATCCTGTCGGTCAACTTGAATGGTACTGTGTTCGTCTTTATCAGTCGTTACATATTCCATTTTCTTGACGTTAAACTGCAGATCAAACTACATCACTCTGTCCTTCCATGATTTGACTAATTGTAGGTCGAATTTACTCTTTGCGGGAAGCATAAATCATCTATATACAAGGGCATCCAGAGCATACACCAGTGAAGGTCGTGACGGTATCTATGACAAGAATTAAGAACAGTGGCGAAAGAGTTGAGCCTTGGTGTACTCCAATTGTGATGAAAAAGTCCTTAGACATACCAGGAGTGGTTCACACCAAACTCTTTGGTAAATTATAAAGTAGTTGACCCAATTCCTTTAAGACACCATGATCCCACAGCGAGTATCAGATCACATTATCATAAGGAATTTGTTTTTGTTAAATTAACTAACCACACTAATCTGTAAAACTAAATTATACCCAAAGCAATTAAATTCCTAATTATGACTTTCACAGAGCGGTTAAACCCTGATACTAAAAAAATAAACCATTGACAAACACAGAATTCAAAATTCACTCTACAGTTAAATATTACTATAATTTCTTTTTTTTTTTAACATTATTATATTTTTTTTTACCTTTCTAGGCAGCAAACTTAGTTTAAGACAAAGTAATAATGAAACAAAACCTTTTTAAATGAGAAGTTCTAAATTTTGTTCCTTTTTATAAAAAGTATTTTCCATTGACTGTTTAAATTCATGAAAAAAATTTGGAAAAATTAGGAATTTAAAAAAATTATGAATTATAATTAAATTAAATATACATCAAATATAGAGAGTTTGTCTGTCTGTCAGTTACAATTTTTTGAAACGTAATAAACACATTGTGAAATCTATCTCATTTCGAAATGTCAGAGATCTAAACTACTTTTCGAAATGGAAAATATAGCATTAATAGTAAATAATAAATTCCAAACAAATAAAAAAGATGACATGACTGGAAATCAAAACCGAAACCTTGAGATGTCCAGTCTGAGGTTCTACCAATAATGGACCTATTTAAACTTTCTTATAATAAAGTTTAAAACATAGAGCTTAAAAGATTGCCTTAATAACATTTTAAAAAACAAAATATTTTTGATGTGATGTCATCGATTTATGATTTATGTCAGGTTTCAAGACATGAAATTCAAGTATAAGCGATAATAAAAATAAATGAAGAATAAATAAATGAAAAATGTTGAAAATTATTTTAAAAGTCCAAGAAAAAAATATGAGCCAATTCGCGTTTACAGTAATTATCAGCATAGTGATCTCTTCATTATCTCTACTCTTTACTATTATATAAAGTCACTTTGTGCGTGTGTGTGTTTATGACTTCCTTCCGCATAGGTTCCGAAACGGCTGATCCTATCTTTTGCAAACTTCACACAAAAGTAATTTATATGTCTGGCAGTATTCTTAGATATGTTTTGCACAGAGATTCATTTGATAAATAGCGAAAATCGAAAAAATATATAGATAAAAAAGAAGAATTTTTAAAGAAGGAATATTTTACGGCCGATGAAACGTAAAATATTCCTCTATAAAATTCTTCTTTTTCCTATATAAGAGAAGAAAGACTATGTTTAAGATAGTCAAGCCCAAATATCAGCTGACGTGATATTGTAAACAAACACAGACGGAATATGAACGACATTATCATTATTATTTTTTTTATTAATTTTCTTTTTTTTCGTGTTCACCGGGCAAATTATTCGTCGTAATATATGATAATCAATAAAGGATTAATTCTTTAATAATACATACGCAATGTACATAAATTAAAATATATTTAAGCGTATTGTATGACCGGGCAACACTGGGCGACCAGCAAGTGCATAGTTATGCCTCCTATTTTATTATTCCGCCCGAATGGATCAGAGGGGATTGCTAATTACATGTTTATGATGACTGAACTTATGTATTCATGACCTGAAAGTTTCATCTCTCTGTTGCAGATATTGACGTTATGAGACTCTAATAAAGCAGCCCCTCTCATGGACGTGCTTTAAAGGCAGAGGTACGTCATTGGATTCCTCCATTCAGAATAAATGGAATCAATAAACATTCACCTGTTCAACCTTTACAAAGCCGATGCAGTTGATGTCAGAACAGTTAGGAGATGGGTTCGTCAATTTCAAAGTGGTAACAAAGATGAAAGTGATAAAGCACGGTCCGGACTTTTACGACCGTGACATCAAAAGAGGCTGTCAACAGTATATTTAGAATGGTGATAACTATGTAGAAAAATATATTCTGAAGAACAAAACTTCGCTTGTTTTAATGATACGATTCCAGCGCTCTTCAACGTTTTAGTTTTTGAGTTAAAAATATGAGACCTTACTTTTGGGACGGCCATCATAGTAGGACGATTATAGGGTTCATTAATTCTAATTCGTTTTTAAAATATGCGAGTATTCTGCATCTGAACTCCATTATAAAATTAATTTAATGCTGAAAATTTAAAGATAAAATAGATTAGTATAAACGGTAATAAATATTAAATTATTTTGCGTAATAAGGTTCTTTAAAAGTTAGAGATTTGACTTCAAACCTTATAAAAACGAACACTATTTTTATTCTCTTTAATCAAATTTAGTCTGCTGTAAATAAAAGAGGATAATTGTCCATGAAGGATTTTAAATTTGAAAATATCGGAAAATATTCCATGGAAATAAATTTTTATGGATTATTTGATTTTCATAATTAAACGGTTAAATCTGAAAATACGAAATCATTAAACACCTCTCCTTTATGTAATATACATTATTTAGCTAATATTCTTTGTATCAAAAATTTATTCATCTTCATTATTTGATAAATTATTTTTTAAATTATTAAAAATTCCATTAAATTTGCATAACTAAATTCATTTACATAGATATATGTGTATGTGTGTGTATATGTATATATGTATACAAACATGTGTATATATGTATACATATATATGTGTATAGATAAGTATATATATGTATATATATATTCATATATGTGTGTATATATGTGTGTATATATATATGTATATAGATATATATATATGTATATATATGTGTGTATTCATATATGTGTGTATATATATATGTATATATGTATATATATACATATATATATACATATATATGTGTATAGATGCGTATACATATATCTGTGTATCTATATGTATATATATGTATTCATATATATGTATGTGTATATATATATGTATGTATGTATGTATGTATGTATTCATATATATATGTATGTGTGTGTGTGTGTATATATATATATATATATGTGTGTGTGTGTGTACCTCGTCGTTACATTTCCACCACTCGATACCACACATTGTCTGGTAACATTGCAAAGAAAAGAAATAAAAATCCGACTCGATATTTTTTAAGTGCAAATGAAATACATTTATCTGTGATTCTTCCAAAATAAACCATTTCATTATGGTTCAATAGTCTTTCCGCGCACACGTGTTTTACAACGCTCTGCTGTCTAACATATGATGTTTTTAAAGTCTCGCACGACGACACTAAACAGTCCTTTTTCCCCTTGACTTTACACGTCCATCTTCCCCGAATACGCAACTTTCTTCTCTTGCTCGATCATGTGCTGTCCTTTTTTTTTCTCTTCTTCTTCCCGTGATATCAGTGCGTGCACATTTGCTTAATTTACATATGTGTTAAGATGGCTGCTATTGCTAATGTTTTCGCTAACCAGCTATCTAACGGATGCTGTTGGTTTTTTTTACACGCGCCCGTACGCGTTATGTTATCAGAAGAGCACACCGCTTCGGTACATTATAGTTCATAATGAATGTCTAACCTTAATAATACATTAAATAAAATCTTAATGATTTATAGACCTTTCTTCCTTTCTCTAACCTTAGCTGATATGATTGGAAAAGGCTTTTTCAAAACATATTTGAAATAAGATTATTAAAAAGTTTGACAAAGTTATCATAAAACCATGGCCAAAGCAACAAAAAAATGGAACAATTACGGTAAGAAAATATGTTTTGAAGTGCATTCCATAATATATAATGATCGGTTCATTAGCTTAGGAGTGAATCCTATGCATAGAAATATATATATATATATATATGTATATATATATATAAAGTGTCCTTTTCTGTGTGTATGGAATGGTCTCTACTAAACTACTCTGTCAATTTTTGGTCTATATGTTTGAAACTTGATCTATGAAATATTCGAACCCCTGGAACAAATCAGATTTGGTTTTTAACCGGTAAAAAATAGCCGCAAGGGGTCAAAATTGAAAAAAATTTGAACTTGGCAGGCGTAAGTCGACTAAATGTGTATTCTCCATGCATGTGAAAATATGCATTTATACGTTTAATAGCATTCATTTATAAAAGTTTGATATCGATATGTCCTTAGGTCAGATAGTAGCGACCACTACTATATATTGGGTATAATATAATAATAAATAAATAGAATAGCTCTTTATGAAATCTGCATAAGCTAAAATATCATATTTACGTGTATTTAGTGATTGGAAAACGCCGGACGACGTGCTAGTATATATATATAAGGCCCCTCTCCTCTTTGAGTAGAGCACTGTCATAAATAAGCTTGGGAGAGGTACTAGTCTAGTGGCACTGATGAGTTGTGATACAACGAACAATACTGTATGTCGATGACTATATATATATATATATAAAACAGACTTAGCTAAATTTTCATTTAAATAGATTTTAAAATACTTTCAAAATAAGTGGACTCAAATGACCAACTTTTTATCAAATAATAATTTGAAACTTTATGATAGAATTTGAATATGAGTTCAGAAGAAGTCAAAGATGTATTGAAAGATATTCAAAAGCGAAAAAGCAGCAAAGTTTTGTTAGGAATGGCGAAATGCCAACAAATTCAGCCCAAAACTAAAGAACTTATCATAGCCCACGGGTAGCACAAATAAATAAATTCATAAAAAGCAACAAATCTTGAGCAGAAAAAGCCCTACAGGAAGAAAGAGATTTGAAATTCTTGTCAATGAATAGATTCGCGTCAATAACAGTGCCATAACTAAGAATCGTTTGACAGAGATTTTCCAAATCTTCACTTACCAGAATGTTATTGCAAGACTTCTTAATAACAGTAATCACAACACTACAACTCCCCTTCACCCCACCCCACCCGGCTACTCACAGACTATTGGCTTGGTGTTCTCAATGTGTTGATAAAAGTATTATAATGTCAAATATATACCCATGGTCGAAATCTTTTCACAAAATTGGCTAGAGGAAAAATTCCCTGTCCATATATATCACGGGTCTATTAAAAATGTCTCTGAGTATTTCTTTGATACATTTGAACAACAAAAAAAAATCAATAATCCAAAGAATAAGACGAGTGTGCTTCCATTTCAGATGTATTAAATATTTTTGGTAAGAAGCAGAGAGAGTCGGTCTCCTGCGATGAAGTTATTGGATGCGTTTTTAGATTACGTTTTCACTTTATTACATTTCACCTTTATATCCTTTATATTTAGCATGAGATTAAGTGTGTTGGTGAGAAGAAGATAATGTTAATAAATATTTGTTGTCAAAAATACCTTCGTCTACAGCATTAGGCTGGACATTTATCGATGTACGTATATACCTTTAAATAGGAGACATGTACATATTCAAACACGCACACATACGCATTATATATATATATATATATATATATATATATATATATATATATATATATATATAAACACACACAGAGAGAAAGAGAGAAAGAGAGAGAGAGAGAGAAAGAGAGAGAGAAATAAAACGGAACAAACCGAGTTATGTTTTCATCAACGTTTCGTCTTTATTTCAAGACTTCCTATTGAAGAGGAATAAAGACGGAAAGCTGCTGAACACATAACTCGGTTTTTCCCTTTTTATTTCTCTATATATACACTCATTAGCAAAAAAAAAAAAAAAAAAAAAAAATGGGCCACGAGTGAAAGAAATCGATTTTGCAATATGTTTCCAAGAATTTTTGTTAATTTTAACTGAAAATTTCTCTTTTGCAGATCATTATTATTATAGCATATAATACTATGTGGAAAAATTAATCCTAAAAATGGTAGGACCGCATCTTGGCGAGGATATAAAAAACCGAATTGCAGGATTAAGGCAGTCCAAAATAACTTCCAAGCAGATTTTTGATAGTTTAAGAAAAGAAAAAGTGGAAACATTTCTTTCTGCAGTGAAGCGAATAGGTAAAAGGTTCGAAGTCGAATGCTTGGTAAAAGGGAAATCTGGATCTTGTCGCCCTAGAGTATTCACTTTGAAGGACAACCACAGTCTTAAATTAACTGTTTTGAAGGAGTGAAAGAAAACTTATGTTGACCATAGCAAAGAATTCAAAACTGGGGCTGGAAATTCTCTTTCTAGATATACAATATCTAGAAGAATGAAAGAAATTGGATTTTCTTCTAAAAGGTGTGCAAAGAAGACATTTTTATCTCAGAAGAACATTAATGATAGGAAGAGATTTTTTTCGTGTTATGGCAAGAAAGATACAGACTGGTTTAGGAATGTTTTCTGGTCAAATGAATCAAGATTTTGTCTTGTTATTAATGCTTCCGATCCCCCCGAATGGCGCAATCGGAGAACTGGAGAAATATTTTCGCCAAGTTGCATAAAAACGAATTAAACACGGGAAGTGAGAGATAATGGTATGGGGAACTTTTACTGCAGCAGGAGTTAGGGAACGTATTAGATGTGAGAAGTCAATCAATGCAAAGGAATACATTCGAATATTATAATTGGGCTGTTACTAAGCTGAGGATATCTCAGGACATTATTTTTCAACATGATACTGCCCTCTGCACACACTGCTAAAGTAACAAAAAATGGTTTTCTGATAATTCAATTAATGTGATATTTTGGCCAGGTCAAAGCCCCGATTTAAACCCAATCGATAATATTTGGTCCATAATATCTCGTGCATTGGATGGAAGAACTTTTTCGAACAATGACAAACTGTGGGAAGCTGTGAAAAGCGAATGGAATAGCATATCCTCTTCACAGTGTTTCACTTTGGTTGAAAGCATGTCTGAAAGGATTGACATTTGAAAGATATCAAAATGGAATGCGATTCCATTCTAAGCATTTATTAAAGTAAATGTCTTGTTCTGTGTTATTATTCTCGTTTAAGTTTCTTTGTTCTTTGTCCAATATAGCTTTTCAATAAAATGTATAACATTTGTTTGGCCCATTTTATTTTGCTCACAAGTGTATATATATATATATATATATATATATATATATATATATACACACACATATATATATACATATTTATATATATATATATATATATATATATATAAATAAACACACTTGTGAGCAAAAAAAAAATGGGCCAAACAAATTTTATACATTTTATTTCACTAAAAGCTATATTATATATATATATATATATATATATGTATACACATATATATAGTATATATATATATGTATACATATAGTCAGGTCATGTCATATGCAACTGGTACCATGTAACCCAGTACTACCTGCCTCATGGTCAGGTCATCGTCGACTAAACTGGTTCCCCCACCAGACTTGTTTGGTGAGGATGGCGGCTAGTCTCCCTGAAGGATTAAAAACAAGACCTTTCAAAGGGCGAATGAACCCCTTTTCGGGGTCAACGGCCAACTAGCATCATGTGTGTTTGTGTGTATGTATACTTATATATATATATATATATATTGGCCCCGGTACAAGGAAATTACTAGGTTGGCGTCTGGGGGCGCGGTTATACCACTAAGAGAAGGAAACTCTTACATCAAACCTGAGGGCTGTTGTCTGCTTGTTCTGTGGCAATTGGTTTGCACCGAGTGAGTTAATCAGCAGTTCCAAAAAGTGTGGATGGTCCTACACGATTCTTCACCACTTAAATCAAGTCATTTGTGTGGGTTTCTGATAGCTTATCGTAATTTCATTATGAAAACCTTACACTGTCCTGCAAGAAGTCCACTGGCGATGGAGTGAAAGCGACGGGGACAAGTAAAGGATATTACTGGAAGTCCTCAGCCGGATCTCTGCACAGTGGCGGCTGATGGTATATGGCCGTTCTAGCACAAACCTGTGAGCAATTGTGCTGTTCGTGTCCTCTATCAGGGACAAAGCAGCCCTATTTAGGGAAAGCACTGCTTTCCCTGTGGTGGGGAGGGGGCGATAAAAGGAGCCCTAAAAAATTGCTTGCTCACCACTTAACTTGGCAGCCCACTGCAGCTGTCTGGTTATCCAGTTGCGCAGTCAGAACAATAGAATACGACAAAAAACCTCAACAAAGAATCTCTCAATAGGGTGTTGGAATGTCCGTACCCTCCAGGATAATGATGCTGCACCCGAGCGCAAGACAGCCCTTTTTTCTCTTGAGTTGCAGAGGTATGATTTTGACATTGCTGTCTTATGTGAAACTCGCTTGCCTGGCAATTTTCAACTTCGAGAGGAAAATGGTGGGTATGACTTCTTTTGGTCAGGAAAGGCAGAAAATGAACCCCGCCAATCAGGCGTTGGTTTTGCCATTAAGTCCAAGATGGCAAAGTCCTTATCATCTTTGCCCAAAGGCATATCTGATCGTGTGGCAACTCTTTCCCTAGAGTTAGAAGGAAACATCAGGGTTATGCTAGTTAGTTGTTATGCCCCAACGTTAGCCAATTCAGATCAAGAGAAGGATGACTTCTACGATACCCTCCGTGATGTCCTCTCCAGAGTTCGACACCATGATAAACTCGTTCTTGCTGGCGATTTCAATGCTCGTGTTGGTAGTGACCATCTGTCGTGGACCGGTGTACTTGGTAAGCACGGCATAGGCACATGCAAATGGTTTACGACTTCTTACAATCTGTAGGGAGTTTGACCTCAGTATTACCAATACCATATTCCAACAACCTGTGCATCAGAAGACGACATAGATGCATCCTCGTTCAAAGGACTGGCATCTTATTGACTTCATTATAACAAAGTGGAAGAACATGAGTGACTTCAAAATCACTCGCTCTTTCCACCCTTCTTGCTATCTTTCAGATCACACCCTTCTCAGAAGTAAACTGTCGTTGCATGTGCGAAGGCACAGAGTTACAAGATCAACAGTCCCCAAACGTATTGATGTGCGGCCTCTTAAATCCAGGGAAAAGAGAACTGAGCTCTCCAATAAGCTTGATGAAAACCTTGAGGGTGTTGATGTAACTGATGATGTTGAATCTTCTTGGAAAGCATTGCGAGAAGCAACTCAAGCTGTAGCAGTAGAAGTCCTTGGAATACCGAAAAGAAAACACCAGGATTGGTTTGACGAAAGTGACGATGAAGTTAAAGCACTGATTAACCAAATGCACTCATCTCACAAATGTTGGATTGAGGACAAAAACTCAACAGTGAAGCACACAGCCTACAAAAAATGTAAAGGTGAGGTACAAAGAGCTCTCCGAGCTATGAAAGAACAATGGTGGTACAATAAGGCAATTGCACTGCAGGGAGCTGCTGACAGCAAGAACACGAAAGCCTTCTATGATGGTCTGAAAGAGGTATTTGGTCCTCAGAAAAGTGGTGCTTCCCCATTAAGCACAGCCGATGGAGAGGCATTGCTGACTGATAAATCAGATATTCTCAATCGTTGGAAGGCGCACTTTGAAACTGTCTTAAACACCTCATCTGTCATTGACAGCAATGTCGTGTACTCTATTCCTCAGAATCCAGATATTCCAGAATTGTCATTGGAACCTGCTTATCAGGAGGTATGGGAATCCATCAAACAAATTGCTTCTTGCAAGTCCCCATCACCAAAGGATCCAATTCCGCCTGAAGTGTACAAGCATGGTGGGCATGTGCTGGTAAAAAAGCCCCATGCTCTCTTTGTAAAGATATGGAAAGCAGGCCGAGTTCCACAGGACTACAAAGATGCCTGCATCAAACATCTCTACAAAAATAAGGGAGTCAAGAATGTCTGTAACAACCATCGGGGGATATCTCTGCTTTCAATTGCAGGAAAGATTCTGGCTAGGCTCATTCTAAACCGAATCATAAATCGTCTCGTTGATAAGGTGTATCCAGAGTCCCAGTGTGGGTTCCGGTCGGGTCACGGCACCATTGACATGATATTTTCCTTACGTCAGGTGGCAGAAAAAACAAAATCAGGAATTGTATATGTTGACCTGACGAAAGCCTTCAACACTGTGAATCGCGATGCTCTTTGGCAGGTTTTAAGAAGGCTTGGTATTCCAGAAAACATGCTGAACGTGATCATTTCCTTTCACGAGGGGATGAAGGCCAATGTTGTCTCAGATGGTATGATGTCTGATCCATTTGATGTTACGAATGGGATCAAATAGGCATGTGTAATGGCGCCAGTCCTCTTTGCGCTCTTCTTTTCACTAATGCTGAAACATGCATTTGATGATTTGGACACTGGTGTCAAGTTTCAATTTCGGTCATCCGGTGGCTTATTTAACCATCAACGGTTTAAAGCCAAGACTCTTCTTCGCACCGAAATTATTCGCAACTTGCTCTTCGCTGACGATGCCACACTGGTAGCCACATCCTTTGAGGAAGCCCAGGTTCTTCTTGATCGATTTTCAGCCACGTGCAAGGCTTTTGGCCTGACAATTAGCATAAGGAAGACTGAGGTAGTGCATCAGCCACACCCTACCCCAAAACAAGTTGAAGGCGTAAAGCAAAATCCACCAGAGTATAGATTTCCTGTGCGCAAGCTGAAAGTCAACGGTCATGATATCAATTATGTCAAGTCCTTTTCTTACCCTGGTAGCAAGGTGAACCAGGGCGGTTCTCTTGATGATGAAATTGTCAACAGGATTGCTAAGGCCACTTCTGCCTTTTGGAAATCTTCGCCATCGCTTGTGGAACGAAAGGGGTATTCAACTAGACACAAAAATCCTTGTCTACCGTGCTGTTGTTCTTTCCATTCTTCTTTATGAATCTGAGTCATGGACTCCATACAGACATCACATTAATCAGCCGGACGTTTTCCACAAACCTCCGCGACAAGGTATCAAATGCCGAATTATTCACAAAATGCAAAATATCTGGCATTGAATCATTCCTTATTCAATCGCAATTGCGGTGGACTAGTCATGTATTGAGGATGCCCGATGACAGAATTCCAAAAATTGCGATGTACAGTCAATTTGAGGGTGGTAAAAGAATTGTCGGACGTCCTTGGCTTAGGTACAAGGACAAGTTAAAGAGTAACTTGTCTGCAGTGAACATACCATACAGGAGTCTTCAAGATGAGGTGAATGACCGAAAAGGATGGAGATCAAGGTGTTTTGAAGATCTCCAGAGGTTTCAATCTGAAAGCTTAAGGCAACTGAAAGAAAACAGAGTAAGAGCAAAACAACTAGCAACCGCACCAATATCCACAGCGTTAAATCACATTCATGTTCTATTTGTGACCTTGTTTGTAAGTCCCTTGCTGGACTAAAAAGTCATCAGAGGAAACAGCATAAATGAGTTTAAGAAATATGGGTTGTCCGAACCTCATACGTCGAAATCGACGGGAGAGTCCGTCATATATACACACACACATATATATATATATATATATATATATATATATATATATATATATATATATATATATATATATATGTATATGTATACACGCATATACAAATATATATACATATAAATATATATACACACACACATTATATATATATATACAATATTATAAAAATAACAAAACGAGAATATAAAAAAATATATTAGGGATGTGGGATGCGACATCTAGCGATAGCTAAATTAAGGGCAAAATCATTAAGAGGAAAATGGTAATATATTGAGACTTAGGGAAGAATATATATATATATATATATATTCAGTATATATATATATATATATATATATATTCAGTATATATATATAAATATATTCAGTTTATATATATATTCAGTATATATATATATATATTGATATTCAGTATATATATATATTCAGTATATATATATATATATATATATATATATGTATATATATATTCAGTATATATATATATATATATATATATATTCAGTGCATATATATATACATATATATTCAGTGTATATATATATACATATATATTCAGCATATATATATATATATATTCAGTATATATATATATATATATTCAGTATATATATATATATATATATATTCAGTATATATATATACATATATATTCAGCATATATGTATATATTCAGTATATATATATATATATTCAGTATATATATATACATATATATTCAGCATGTATATATATATATATATATATATATATATATATATATATATAATTATATTCAGTATATATACATATATATATATATATATATATTCAGTATATATATTTACTGGATGTAATATATATATATAAATATATATATTTACTGGATATAATATATATATATAAATATATATATTTACTGGATATAATATATATATATATATATATATTTACTGGATATAATATATATATATATATTTACTAGATATAATATATATATATTTACTGGATATAATATATATATATTTACTGGATATAATATATATATATATATATATATATATATTTACTGGATATAATATATATATATATATATATATATATATATATTTACTGGATATAATATATATATATATATATATATATATATATATTTACTGGATATAATATATATATATATATATATATATATATATATATATATATATATATATATACATATATATTTACTGGATATAATATATATATATACATATATTTACTGGATATAATATATATATATATATATATATATATATATATATATATATATATATATATATATAAATATATATATTTACTGCATATAATATATATATATAAATATATATATTTACTGGATATAATATATATATATATATAAATATATTTACTGGATATAATATATATATATATATATATAAATATATATATTTACTGGATATAATATATATATATATATATATATATAAATATATATATTTACTGGATATAATATATATATATATATATATATAAATATACATATTTACTGGATATAATATATATATATATAAATATATATATTTACTGGATATAATATATATATATATAAATATATATATATATTTACTGGATATAATATATATATATATATATATATATATATATATATATTTATATATATATATATATAAATATATATATTTACTGGATATAATATATATATATAAATATATATATATTTACTGGATATAATATATATATATAAATATATATATTTACTGGATATAATATATATATATAAATATATATATTTACTGGATATAATATATATATATAAATATATATATTTACTGGATATAATATATATATATATAAAAATATATATATATATATATATATATATATATATATATACAGTGATGATCATATTTATTGGCACGGTAAAATAAAAGTTAATTTTGTCTAATAAATTCTAAAAAAGGGATTAAATTAAAGAAAATAACAAAGTATATTATGTATTTTTAACTGGCCTTTCCGATGCAGCAATCGGATTTTAGAAAAAAATAAATAACAAAGGAACAACAAACATAATTGCAGAAAAACCTTGTTCAAAATTATTGGCACGGCTTTGTTTTTCTTTTAGTATCAGTATAATATCAATCAATTTCCGGTTTACGTGCTTTCTGAACTTTTTTATAGCCATATTATGCTTGTTTAACGCTAATTCAGTGAATAATTTTTTTCAGATAATTTTTAGATAGCGATTTATTTAAACTATTATTAGTGACTAAATTATAATTTTCAATCGCCATGGTTAAAACTAAGGAACACAGCGAAGACGTCAGGAAGCTTGTTGTAGCATGCCATACCAATGGGCGGGCTATGATAAGATTTCAAAGAAGCTAAACCTTCCCAAATCCACTGTTAGAGCCATAATAAACAAGTTCAAATCGCAAGGCCACGTTATGAGTTTAGAGGGTAGAGGGAGAAAAAGGATTCTTTCCCCAAGAGATGAACGGAAAATTGTTCGACAAGTAAAACAAAACCCAAGGATCTCTGTTGGGGAGATTGTTGATGAACAGAGCACCTCTGGAGTGAATGTATCTCGACATACACTTGGTAGAGTTTTGAAGAGAGCTGGTTTAAAAGCATGTCGTCCGAGAAAGACTCCCTTATTGAAGCCTATGCACCTGAAAGCAAGGCTAGCCTTTGCAAAACGTCATATTGATAAAGATGTTGCATTCTGGAAACGTGTTCTATGGACTGACGAAACGAAAATAGAGTTATTTGGCCATAATAAAGTGTCTTATATTTACAGAAAATCTGGCGAAGCTTTCCTGCCTAAGAACACCATACCCACAGGGAAGCACGGTGGAGGCAGTTTGATGTTTTGGGGATCCTTTGCTGCCTCTGGACCAGGGCGACTTGTTAAGGTCACAGGTAGCATAAAAAAGGAAGATTATGTTAAAATATTGGATGAAAACCTGAAAGACTCTGCTAAAGAGCTCTCACTTGGTCGTCGTTGGTGGTTCATGCAAGATAATGACCCAAAGCATTCGGCTAAACTGACTAAGAAATGGCTTGAGGACAATCATATTAATGTTTTGGAGTGGCCATCACAAAGCCCAGACCTTAATCCAATTGAAAATTTATGGAGAACATAAAAATTGAGGGTAATGCAAAGGAAGCCTAAGAATCTTATTCAATTGGAGGATTATTGTCAGGAAGAGTGGGCTAAAATTACTACTGAAGAGTGCAACAACTTGGTTGTAAACTATAAAAAGCGACTGAGGAAGGTAATCAAGGCCAAAGGCTATACAATTGATTATTAAATAAATCGCGCCAATAATTTTGAACAAGGGTTTTTTGCAATTATGTTTGTTGTTCCTTTGTTATTTATTTTTTCTAAAATCCGATTGCTGCATCGGAAAGGCCAGTTAAAAATACATAATATACTTTGTTATTTTCTTTAATTTAATCCCTTTTTTAGAATTTATTAGACAAAATTTAACTTTTATTTTACCGTGCCAATAAATATGATCATCACTGTATATATATATAAGTTTCGTGGGTCAATTTTAAATTCTGAAAAAACAACATATAGTATGTGTTATTTTAATTTCGTTAATCCATGGATTATCAATAACGGCTCATATCAAAGGAAATGAAAAGCGCTTAGCAAAATATTCTTAAATATTGAGCTTATGTAATATGTATCAGGATTTTTCATCTGATTTCTCTCAGTGTCTTATCTCGCTTACATATATATATATATATATATATATATATATATATATATATATATATATATATATATATGTAATCGAGATAAGACACTATTATATATCCAGTATTTTATAAATCCAGTATATATATATATATTATATATCCAGTATATATATATATATATCCAGTATATATATATATATATATATCCAGTATATATATATATATATATATATATATATCCAGTATATATATATATATATATATATATGTATATATATATATATATATATATATACTGGATATATAATATATATAAATATATATATATATATATATATACTGGATATATAATATATATAAATATATATATATATATATATATATATATATATATACTGGATATATAATATATATATATATATATATATACTGGATATATAATATATATATATATAAAAAAATATATATATATACTGGATATATAATATATATAAATATATATATATATATATATATATAAAAATATATATATATACTGGATATATAATATATATATATATATATATATATATATATACTGTATATATAACATATATATACTGGATATATAATATATATATATATACACTGGATATATAACATATATATACTGGATATATAATATATATATATATATATCTAGTATATATATATATATATAGTATATATATATATATCTAGTATATATATATAGTATATATATAGATATATATATATATAGTTTATATATAGTATATATATATATATATATATCTATAATATATATATATAGTATATATATAGTATATATATATATATATCTAGTATATATATAGTATATATATATATCTAGTATATATATAGTATATATATATCTAGTATATATATGTATATATATATATATCCAGTATATATATGTATATATATATATATATATCCAGTATATATATATATATATCCAGTATATATATATATATATCCAGTATATATATATATATATATCCAGTATATATATATATATCCAGTATATATATATATATATATATATATATCCAGTATATATATCCAGTATATATATATATATATATATATCCAGTATATATATATATATATCCAGTATATATATACATATCCACTATATATATATATATCCAGTATATATATATATATATATCCACTATATATATATATATCCACTATATATATATATATATCCAGTATATATATATATATATCCACTATATATATATATATATATATATATATCCAGTATATATATATATATATATATATATATATATATCCAGTATATATATATATATATATATATATATATATATATATATATATATATATATATCCAGTATATATATATATATATATATATATATATCCAGTATATATATATATATATATATATATATCCAGTATATATATATATATATATATATATATCCAGTATATATATATATATATATATATATATCCAGTATATATATATATATATATATATATATCCAGTATATATATATATATATATATATATATCCAGTATATATATATATATATATATATATATATATCCAGTATATATATATATATATATATATATATATATATATATCCAGTATATATATATATATATATATATATATATATATATATCCAGTATATATATATATATATATATATATATATATATATATATCCAGTATATATATATATATATATCTAGTATATATATATATCCAGTATATATATATATATATCTAGTATATATATATATATCTAGTATATGTATATATATATATATATCCAGTATATATATATATCCAGTATATATATATATATGTATATATATATATCCAGTATATATATATATATCCAGTATATATATATATATATATATATATCCAGTATATATATATATCCAGTATATATATATATGTATATATATATCCAGTATATATATATATATCCAGTATATATATATATATATATATATATATATATCCAGTATATATATATATATCCAGTATATATATATATATATATCCAGTATATATATATATATCCAGTATATATATATATATATATATATATATATATATATATATCCAGTATATATATATATATCCAGTATATATATATATATCCAGTATATATATATATATCCAGTATATATATATATATCCAGTATATATATATATATATATATATATCCAGTATATATATATATCCAGTATATATATCCAGTATATATATATATATATATATATATATATATATATCCAGTATATATATATATATATATATATATCCAGTATATATATATATATATATATATATCCAGTATATATATATATATATATATATATATATATATCCAGTATATATATATATATATATATATATATATATATCCAGTATATATATATGTATATATATATATATATCCAGTATATATATATATATATATATATCCAGTATATATATATATATATATATATCCAGTATATATATATATATATATCCAGTATATATATATATATATATCCAGTATATATATATATATATATCCAGTATATATATATATATATATCCAGTATATATATATATATATATCCAGTATATATATATATATATCCAGTATATATATATATATATATCCAGTATATATATATATTTATGTATATATATATATATATATATATATATATATATATCCAGTATATATATATATATCCAGTATATATATATATATATATATATATATATATATCCAGTATATATATATATATCCAGTATATATATATATATCCAGTATATATATATATATATATCCAGTATATATATATATCCAGTATATATATATATATATATATATATATATCCAGTATATATATATATATATATATCCAGTATATATATATATCCAGTATATATATATATATATATATCCAGTATATATATATATCCAGTATATATATATATATATATATATATATCCAGTATATATATATATATATATATATATATATATATATATATCCAGTATATATATATATATATATATATATATATCCAGTATATATATATATATATATATATATATATATATCCAGTATATATATATATATATATATCCAGTATATATATATATATATATATATATCCAGTATATATATATATATATATATATATATCCAGTATATATATATATATATATATATATATATATATATACTGGATATGTATATATATATATATATATATATATATATATCCAGTATATATATATATATATATATATATATATATATATATATATATATATATACTGGATATGTATATATATATATATATATATATCCAGTATATATATATATATATATATATATATATATATATATACTGGATATATATATATATATACTGGATATGTATATATATATATATATATATCCAGTATATATATATATATATATATATATATATATATACTGGATATATATATATATATATATATATATATATATATATATATATACTGGATATATATATATATATATATACTGGATATATATATATATATATATATACTGGATATATATATATATATATATATACTGGATATATATATATATATATATATATATATACTGGATATATATATATATATATACTGGATATATATATATATATATATATATATATATATATACTGGATATATATATATATATATATACTGGATATATATATATATATATATACTGGATATATATATATATATATATATACTGGATATATATATATATATATATATATATATATATACTGGATATATATATATATATATATATATATACTGAATATATATGGGATGGTTAATGTAGTTTATGAAACTATATTTACCATCCCAATGAATGCAGTGACGATGATACGTACGGCTTTTAGAAGGCGAACCATTAAACGATACATCTGCCATACTTAAAAAATGCTAGGTTTGTTTTTGGTGTCTTAGGAAAAACCCACCCAATATTTTTACTGATGAGGAGACTTTGTTTCCAAAAACTAAATGATAAAATTATTGTCCAAGACTCATTGTCTATCACAATAAAAACATCCTTTCCGAAAAGCGATCGTATAATTTATTGATTTTGTTTGTTCGTCCTTATGAAACGGTTTTTTAATCTTTTGTTTTAATTATAAATTATCAATCATCCTAAACTTAATATTTAAATAGTTCTAGGATTATATATATATATATATATATATATATATATATATATATATATATATATATATATATATATATATATATATATGCCTATTGAGCTTATTATATATCTACATTACAACGAGCACTATTTTATTTTATTTTATTTTAATTGTATTTATTAATTTACTAATACATTAAAATATACTCCGCTCTTTAGACTCTTGTTCTAATCCCCAAATTATATATATATATATATATATATATATATATATATATATATATATATATATATATATATATATTTAGTAATGTGATTGATAATTTTATAATTGATTGATAATCTAAATACAACGAGCACTTTTTCTTTCCTGTATTTTAATTAAACTAGTAATTTCACTATTACATTAAAATACACTCTGCTCTTTAGACTATTGTTCTAATCTCCTTTAAATTATATATATATATATATATATATATATATATATATATATATTTCAGGAAATGATAACAGTGCCTATTTGACTTTAAAAGAGAAAGATAAAATTTTAAGACAATAACAGAGATACAATGTCTAAAATCTTCCAAACTGATTAAGATCGGACTGCAAGAATATTTATACAGAAGACGAAATAAGGCAAAAGAGAAAAAGATGAGGTTTTTGAAAAGACAGAGGCTACCAATATGAAATACATAGAAAAATGGATTTCTCCCTCGTTCTCACGCACACACCTGTCTGTCTGTCTGTCTGTCTCTCTCTCTCTCTCTCTCTCTCTCTCTCTCTCTCTCTATCTGCCACCGCCCCTTATTAGCCTTAGTGTAAATATGCTTATCTTTTCTACTGAATATGAATAATGTAAATAGCCCGCCTAAACAGAACAATAAGATTGTCATCAAAATTATTGGAATGCTCAAATGTTTATCGTAATGCAAATGAAAACATTGAATTTCAAACAGTAATCAAAAGAAAATAATAAGAATAGCAATTATTTGATTGTGGACAAAATCACACAACTTATCTGAATGTGCGAGATTGTCTGAACGTATTAGAACTGATGACTATTTCATTCTAGTTGGGTCTTAGCAGCAAAACCTAAATGTAATATAATCATGCAGTTGTTTAACTATCGCTTACAATTACCGGTGCTGCCATCTTTGGAACAATGGAAGCCATCTTCGTTGTATTAATTGCATTTTTAATCTTAGGCTATTTGCAGAAGTGGAATGCAGCAGACTGACACAGCAAGGAACCCAGTGTTTTTAATTAGGATAAAATTGATACATTTTGTACATTTGAATGATTTTCAAAAGCAATGGTGGTCCTACTAGTACCACCACCACCACTACTACTACTACTAATAATAATAATTACTACTTCCTAGGAATTTTCACACAAGTCATTATCAGTGATTGCTCCCTGACAATAACCAGTAATATTCCTAGAGTCTGAGCGGCAACAAATCTCCCCAGATTTAATATAATCATTGCACATAATTTTGCATTATAACAACAACCGTTCACCAGGGATTTATCATTGGCAACGCAACGACGGTTGTTCCTCTCTAGAGTTTGATTGGTAGTAAATCTCCTGCAAAGTTCCAGTACTCTGAGCATCATTGAGTAGAAGTCTAGTTTGTACTCTCCCTCTTCATTCTTTGTGTCATTATTTTCTTCACAATCACTTTTGTGTTGTACTAACCGAAGCTCATGTCACCAGATATGCGTGTGCATGCTTATGGGATTCCTGGTAGTGTCAGTACCCTTGGATGTTCTTTCTATATTTTTGTTCTAGCGTTTTCATCATTGCCGTTTATTGTAATGGTATCAATCTTCCCTTGATATCAATTTCTCTTAGTCTTTTTTATTTTATTTTTCAGGACTGCTCCTATTACTCCTATACTTTTTTTTTTATATTATAATGATTATCTTTATGTTCTATGTTCCTTTCAGTTTTCTGGCGAGTTCTATGAATCATTGTTTTTATTTCTGCTGATGGAAATCATATTTAAAATTGACAAACATCTAATTTATGAAGCCTACGGATATTAATATATGTGGATAGTGTGCGTGGTGTAATGGATACTAGGCTGACTTTGGAATCAGCTAATATCCAAGTTAACGTTCTATTTGTTTGATTACGTTCACTTATACTTTAATAGTTTGAGCAGATATGAACACACATATTTTCCCGGCTATTAGTAAAGTATTAGCTAATAGTCAATGGACTGTTCCCTGCACGTGGGACGTGTGCTTGTCAGTCCAAGTTCTATCTAGAATTTTTAGTTTATTTCGCACTTACACCTAATTCAGAAATCAACTTATGTTATGTAGCTGTGAGTATATATATATATATATATATATATATATATATATATATATATATATATATATATGCGTGTATCTTCTAGTTATTAGATTGTATGAATGTCACAGTCATCTACATGACGTGTGTATATATGTGTATTTGTCTCTGACCGTTTAGCGTTGTGATCGTTTAATCTAGACTTTGTTGTGTGTATATACATTTGAATACAGTTTATGGACGGGACAAATAATATACATAAATACCTTTACAACACAAAGGACGAATAACACTTATTTGGAATTTCAACATTTGAGCAATCAGGAAGATATCTGGTTCATCTTTGGTTTTGTTTGACGGAAAACTACAATGGAAATTCTTACAAAAAATGACAGAGCATCGGCTTTTATTTTAGGCAACTTTTTATTCCAGACGGGTTTTTTTTAATCCTTTTGGAAAATTGCAACGCTGATTCTGACTATCGCCATTTCTGACCCCCCTCTACTCGTAGGCATCACGATCCGAAAACTGTCTTTGTCCCTCTCTTGACTCCGATTGTGTTTGCTCTCTCTGACTTCCAACTCTTGACTAATTTCCACGTATCTCAAAAAGACCATCTTCCCTTCTAAATGACGTCATTAGTATACGTTATTTAGATAATCACCTGATATTTTTACATGTCATTATTTCAAAGTTGTCAATTTTGTTATGTTAACGTTTTTAAGTTACATTTCTAAATTAATGTAAATAAATATTTATTCGAAATATTTTGATTATTCTACAACATGTTTTAGCGGAATAAACATTTTAGTTTGAATAATCGTCGACTAGCACACCTCGACGTTGCCCTGCCAATATCTAATATTTATTTTGGGTTTGTATAGAATTAATTTCTATTTCCTCATAGTTATGACTGAAATAGTTGGATAAACTGGACTCTGAAGCTTTCATAATGACATGAGTCATTTCTAATAAAGGCCAAAAACTACTCGATTATAAGGGTTTCTAAGATCGATAGATTGACAGTTGATGATGAATACTATTAGAGGATTGAAAATTTCCACACACTCAAAACAACAGTCTAGAAAAACACAATGATTTCCTCTTCATCAGAAATATCTATTGAATTTTATTGAATGTGAAGAGTTGCGAGGTTGTCAAAAATAAAGCCATGGTCCACGTTACAAGCAGAACTCTGGTAGAACACAACTTGATGGACTAAAGAGGACCGACTTTATCGGGCAACTATTTCCCCTCAAACAAAGAATAGAAAACAACCACTGGAGATCTCGTCGCCAGAACAAAGTCTGTGCTCACCCACAGGTTAACTGGATAAGGAATCTATGTGTATGGAAAAATATGCATGAATTGTTATAAAAATGCACATACATGCAGTAACATCTTCTTCTCTTTCTATTGATATTTTTTTTGTGATTTGAAGCTAGGCTAGTTTGCAATAAGCATAATATTGACCCAGCTATGCACACTGTGTAATGTTTCATTCATGTGATGCAGCATGCAGCTGAATTAAATGCATTTACAAGGAGAAATATTACTACGTGGACAATCAATAAGTGGTCTCATTAGTTTACAGATTTATTGACAAACACGCACAAATACACATACATGAATGTATGTATGTATGTATATATGTACGGTGAAACATGACAATATGAAAACCTTCAAGTTGTTACAGAAAATTATCCCATTAACATGTTTACGCTGAATGATTGTTTCAACAGAGATAAAAATGGAAGGGATTGGCATGAAAATATCAAATTGTAATCATGACATACTTAATAAATTCATTGTTTTTATTTATTTTGCTTTAGTGATTTCGTTTGATACTTAACCTTTATTGCTGCATATTTACACACACACACACACATAAATACACATATATATGTAGGCGTATGTGGTTGTAAAAAGACACACACGCATGTATATATATACACAAATATATATATTATGAGGGGACGATTCCAATATTTTTCCTGATTCCGATACAATTACCGAGTCCGATTATTTATAAATCTTCAAATATTTAAGTGTAGAGTTTTTTTCCCTCCAATTACCGTAAAAACAAAAGTAAATTCTTCATATATTTTTCAAACATAAAAACACAATTCTAGGGAGGAATCTATAGATTACTTTTAGTTTAAAATTGATAAATATTCATTCTTATATTATAAGATTTTGTGTTAAAATAAATTAAAATAAAATCATTGTATTAAATAAAATAAATTAAAATAAAATCATTGTATTAAATTAAATAAATTAAAATCATTATATTAAATAAAATAAAATCACTGTATTAAATAAAATAAATTAAAATAAAATCATTGTATTAAATAAAATAAATTAAAATAAAATCATTGTATTAAATAAAATAAATTAAAATAACTATTAAATAAAATAAATTAAAATAAAATCATTGTATTAAATAAAATAAATTAAAATCATTGTATTAAATTAAATAAATTAAAATCATTATATTAAATAAAATAAAATCACTGTATTAAATAAAATAAATTAAAATAAAATCATTGTATTAAATAAAATAAATTAAAATAAAATCATTGTATTAAATAAAATAAATTAAAATAAAATCATTGTATTAAATAAAATAAATTAAAATAAAATCATTGTATTAAATAAAATAAATTAAAATAACTATTAAATAAAATAAATTAAAATAAAATCATTGTATTAAATAAAATGAATTAAAATAAAATCATTGTATTAAATAAAATAAATTGTAATAAAATTGTTGTATTAAATAAAATAAGTTAAAATAAAATTATTATATTAAATAAAATAAATTCAAATAAAATCACTGTATTAAATAAAATAAATAAAAATAAAATCACTGTATTAAATAAAATAAATAAAAATAAAATCATTATATTAAATAAAATAACAATTGTCTTAAATATCCTTGATTATATTTTTAGGGTCGCCTGTACTGAGAATTGTACCTTCAATCTCTAAAAGACTGTCACTTAGAATTGATAATCACTTCACAGGATAAAGTGCTGAATAATAATCAATCATTCTATTTTAGACCATAGAGGGGGATCCTGATATATACTATAAACAAAGCTTAGAATTGACCCAGGAGTAATCGCAATTAAGGAATGTATATCTACACCTTTCAAAGCTCCTAGATTGGAGCCTCACCACCAAATGTTCTGTATTATACACGGGATTTATTGTCATGCTGCATATACTATGAAAGGTAGTTTAATTCAGAACGCAATAGAATGCATACCAGTGCATTGATTTTTCGCTGCCATCTTTGTTATTAGGAATTACTCAACACTCGAGATCGTGACTGCATTGATTCTTTGCCGATTTCATTTACTACCGCCACCTTTGTTCAACATAATGTCTCAAAAGCCTTAAAAGGTTATGCACCCAGCCATCGCCTTTGCTTTTGACGGATCAGAATCATTCAGATCATACCCTCGATAGAAATCAAAAACATTTTAACATAGAGAATACAACCACTTTGGGTCATAGTGAACCTAAGAGTAATGTCAATTAAGAGTTGATTCCACATGCCCGAAAGCTTTCGTATTTAAGCCTCATCAACAGATCTAGTTTAAGGTCATTCTCAGATAAGACATATCATCTGCAATTACATTTTGATTGAAAGCTTGTCATTATTTTTTTAGCTGTAAATTATTTGAAAATAAAATAAAAATGATAAAAGATTGATGTATTTTGCTTGAAACATTGCGTGTAATATATAAAGGTAAATTATAGAAAGCTATAAAAATGGAGAAAATATTGTAAGAAGGAATACAGGATGACAAGTCGATTTATCTATCTATATATCTATAAAAGTGAAAATGTCTGTCTGTTTGTGTACACTTTCCTACCAAATAACTCTGTTGATTTTCGGTCGACAGACTCGAGATTTAGCATAAGGAAAATCTTTTTAATCGGTTTTCGGCCAGAAATTTTGCTGTTAAAGGGTCCAAGTTCAACAATTTGACCTTTGAGAATTATACCAAACTTCTCTGCCAATTTTGGGTCTAAACACTTGAAATTTTAGATATAGGTAACGGGGACATGGATCTAACTTTATAATTTGATTTGAGCCCAAAACAATAAATATTAAAGGGTCATAATTGGGGTCAAAGTTTAAAAAAAAATTGATCTCTACGGTCTCTACAAAATTACTCAGCCAATGTTTGGTTTAAACATTTGAAATTTTACGTAAAGTGTATTCAGACATAGGGCAAGCTTTTTAATCGTTTCTTTGCTAAAAATTTGGCTTCCAAAGGGTCAAAATTCAAAAGATTTTACCTTTGCAGTATCTAGCAAACTATTAAGCCAATTTTGTGTCTAAACATTTAAAATTTTACATAAAGTGTATTCAGATATGTAGTAAGCTTTTTAATCAGTTTTGGGGCGAAACTTTGACTGGTAAGAGGTCGAAGTTGACAGAGTTGACTTTAGCAGACTCTACCAAACTCCCCTGCCAATTTGGGGCCTAAACACTTAAAATTTTAGATGTAGGCTACTTGGACATGGGTCAAACATTTTAATTTAATACCAAATAATTCTGTCAATTTTAGGTCTAGAGATTCGAGAATTGACATAAGAGGTACTGAGATTTGGGAAAATCTTTTTGATTGGTTTTCGATCAGAAATTTGCTGTTAAGAGGTCAAGTTCAACGATTTAACTTTTGAAAACTTTACCATCCTCCGCCAATTTTGTGTCTAAACACTTGAAATTTTTGACGAAGGTTTCTTGGACATGGATCAAATCTTTAATTTGAATTGAGCCCCAAAAAATAAATGTTATGGGGTCAAAATTGGTGTCAAAGTTAGAAAAGAAAATTGACCTCTGTGTTTCTAACCAAATAATGCAGCCAATTCTGGTCTAAACATTTGAAATTTTGCATAAAATGTATTCAGAGAAAGGCAAGCTTCTAAATCGGGTTGGATCAAAGTTTAAAAGATTTTATCTTTGCGGTATCTAGCAAACTACTCAGCCAATTTTGGGCCTAAACATTTGAAATTTACACATAACGGGTATTCAGACATGCAGCAAGCATTTTAATCAGTTTTGGGACGAAAATTTGGCTGCCAAAAGGTTAAAATTAAAAGAGCTGACCTTTGTATATTCTACCATATCCTTCGTCAATGTTGGGTCTAAAGACTTGAAATTTTAGATGTAGGTAACTTGAACATGGATTAAACTTTGTATTTCATTTGAGACCAAAATAATAAATGTTAAGGGGTCCAAATTAAGGTCAAAGTTTTTAAAAATTGACCTTTACGGTCTCTATGGAATTACTCGGACAAATTTTGGTCTAAGCATTTGAAATTTTACATAAAGTGTATTCACACGTGGAGCAAGGTATGAACAGTGTATGGGGCTCGAACAAAACTGGCCTGAACTGCTAGTTTATAATAAATATTACTTGCTTCCAAATTTCTCATCTGTCATTGCAGCAATATGTGTGATACCAGACTATCACCATATTTCAGAGATATACCCATTTCTTAAATGTTTCTATTTCTTTATCTCAGATTACATGAGGTGGGAAATAACCTTAAATAAGTAAATAGAAACACTTGAGAAGGGGTTATATCCACGAAACATTGTTATATTCTGCTATCACCCATACTACTCTACTGGCCGAAGAGAAATATGAAAGCAAGTAATATTTATTTTATATATTAGAACAAATATATTTCTGTATTTAGGTTTTCTTTCTTGTGATCGGTATATTCCTACATTGTTATAGTCTTCTATAAATTATTGATAAAAAATATAATTTTATAAAAAAAAAACAGTTCCAACATGAAACTGATGTTGACTTCTAAATAGAGTTCTTGTGTCAAATTAAGATTTCAAAATCAGCATATAAGGATATGCATAAATACACCACCTCCATTCAAGACACATCCTTTCCATACATCTCTCTTTTGCATCAGAAATGTGCTAGCATTTCCAATTATCAGCTTGCAGATAAGTAGAATATCTGAAAGGAAGTAACCCCTCGAAATTGATTCCGATGGTCATCAATTTTATTGAATTTTCCAACATAAGATTTTGTCTTGCAGTTATGTTTTCACGGCCTATTATTCGTTGCAACCACTTAATAACAATCAGCTTGATGCGATGACAAATGCAAACAAGATCCACATATGTCAAGAATCGTTCGAGGCTGATCTCAGTGAAATGGAAAACCTCAGAGAAATTATTAACTTTCAAATAAAAAGAACCATAAGAATCCCTGTCCCGAGACAGGAAAAATTAATTCCTTGGACAGAACTCTTTCGCACTACATTCATGTCCTTTTATAAAAATTAAAATCTGTATATAATAATACTAAACCTTATGTCTAGAATTAGTATTCAAATTTTGCTCCAAATTCATTAATTTTGATTGTATAAAATCTCTCAAATTTTAAGCCTCAACTTAAGGGGTCTTAAGAATTAGAATTTCGGAAAACCTTGTTGAATTGGTATTCAATGGTTACTCATCAAATTTAATGCAAATCTGAAATATCGGAATTTTCAAATGTAAGCAGTGCTCATATTATGCCCTTTTATAGCCATTTAAAATAACTCAGGGGTAAAATTTTACAAAAACCGGAAGTGTTGGAATTTTCATGAAGGTCTTCCTTTCCCTCTTTGCCCTTCCTATATCACCCTAAATCAAACTAAATATAGTAGATATTATCCACCTTTATGCCTAGCAGTTATGTTGCAAAATTTATAATTATCGGTTAATTAGTTTAGAAGAAAATCCTATACGTATAGATATATACACCTATGCAAATATATAAAAAATAAAGATGTACTTAAAAATGTTCCTTTCCGATAATTTCAACTTATATGAATTCTCAGATAAACTATATTATTCATCAACCCTTTTAAATGATGGCAGAAGATATATTTATTAATATACTAGCGGGAGAGCAACGCCCAGCTTTGCCCGGTCGTAAAATACGCTTAAATATGATATTTTAATTTGTCCAGATTTCGTATACACTATTATAGAGTCGTGATTTTAAAAGTAAAAAAAAAAAAGGATTTGGGTGCCATCAGCTAGAATCGAGCCCAAAAGCAAAACTGTATCATTCAAAGCTAGTGACGTTACCACTGTACCAACGTGACATGCATATGAACAGATTAGAAATAAAGTAAGATGAATGTACAAAATGTATAACGATTTTTTTTCAATTATGACCTATTTTTGACCTTTTAAAATATATTTTAACCGACTAAAGACACATAAAAGAATGATCTAATAAAAAAAATCCAATCATTTGAGGTCCCTAACGCTGCTCTGTGACTTTTAGTTTCGGAAGATATAGTTTAAAAATATTGAGACAGACAGACATAGTGAGTTTTATAAATTAGATTTGTTACACCACTTTATTCTGTGTAAAGGAATAGGAGAGTTTTAGTATAGAACATGAACAAATCAGAGTAACGATTGCAGTGTTAACATTAGTTATAATAAGAATTGTAGCCAAAAAAGAGGGGAACAGTTTTGACCTTTTTTGTAGTGAACTTTTTCATATGAACACATTTTATTTTCATCCGTGAAAAGCACTGAATTTGAGGAGCATAATAACATCTTGCTTGGGAATAAATGTTATTTACCACGTGACTTTTTTCTTAATTACTTTCTTTTTTTTTTTTTTTTTTTTACTTCTGTTCACTCCAAACAAATCATATCCCCACTTGGACATAAGGGGCTAGACCATGCTTAGGGAAGATGAACAATATATTGGTTTACATTACATTTAAACTTCTGCATACCAGTATAGTCAGAGAAGCAGGTAGCAGAAAGGGAATTCCAAAGTCTAGCTTTTTGAGGGGAGAAACTATTAGAGTAGAAAGATCTCTGGCATTCAAGAACTTCAACAGTGAAGGAGGATGATTTTGTTGCATATGCGTTTGTCAGGGGTACGTTCGTTGAGGCGGCACAAGTGCAATGAGTTCATCAGAGCACAATCCATTAAAATACTTGTAAAACAAGCACAGGGATGCAACATCACATTGATGGGAAAGAGGTTGGAGTCTAGTTGACAAAGTGGGGCCTATTACATTGGAGACTTTCTTTGGACTCTATTCAAAAGGCAGAGATTAGCGGTAGATGCACCAGCCCAGATGTGGCAACAATACCCCATGCATAGGCGAATGGTGGCTTTATAGAGGTACAGGTATTATATACTGGTGATATTATTAAGATGTATATTCTGTATTATTGTTGTTGTTCGTCTTAGGGAGTCTTAGTGAGAGATTATAGTCTTAGGAGTGTTCATGCGTTGAGTGTTCATATGTCTTAAAATGTTCATGTTGTAAGAGATAGCATATTGGAGACATAAACAGGTATAAATAAAGAGAGAGGCAGTTATGTATGAAAGGGAGTGTTTCTATACATATTGATGCATATATTTCTTACCTATTTTTGAGATGATTTTCACAAAGTTTTTATAATATAAATGGACAATACCTTTTCTGTTGAATAACAACACGGAGACGCAGATACAAAAACACATGTTGACGTCCTTTATTTTATCTTCGACCGGTCGGATATGATTTTATCTCAGGGATTCAAAGTTGTTACATGGTTATTTCTAAAAACCCTCTCACTTCTAGAGGGTGCCTTGATTCTAACAGAGAATCGGTCTGAACCTCTCTGCTTCTCTCTGACTCTTCTCCTCTTTTCTCAGACTGCATCTAAACTCTACCTATACTGAGAACTCGTCACGTCATCGCATGATTAAACATGTGCTCATAAAGCACGTTGGATGACATGCGTCAGGTTGCCAAACCTGATATGACCCCGAGTTCAGTAACCAATTTTTCAAATAACCTCTTTACAAAATATGTTTACAATTTCAATTGACGATTAAATTCCTTATTTTAATTTTCATTTTTATAACACAACAAATTTCATCATTACATTCCTTTCCAATAACTGATATGCAAGCTAAACAATTGCAATTCCACATTCTTTATTTCAATAACATTCTGTATTTATTTTAACTTATGATTGGAATTTTCAATTCCAAATCTAGCTTTGCAAGTTCGAATCCTTGACTATCCTATTTCATATTTACATTTAACTAATTCCCTATTTATTTTTTACTTACATGAAAAGGCTCAGCCCTTTATCATGTAACACAGGTGTGAGTAGTCTTCTAGCACAATAGAGGGAACCCACCTTTGCAGTAGCCTTTGCAATGTCCTTGATGTATTTGTTCCAGTTCATATTGCCTGTGAGTATTATTTTCCTTTTAGCTTTTTTACAAATTTAAAGTAAAAATTAATCCCTATATCATTTCTTTTTCATCGATAGCTTTCTTCCTAATTAATATTTGATTCTGATTGAGAAGTCAGCACTCCAGAGGAAGGGCACTCTAACTTATAATCATATAAAAAATAAATACATCACTATTAACAGCATTAGTTTCCTTGTTAAACTAAGGAATTCTAAGGGAGAAGGCAAAACAATAACATTGCAATAATGATTCCCCCCTCTTCATGTTGTAGACTGTCAGACTTGACTGATTACATGCTTCTTAGTTAAAGGTTTACGTTTTGCCAGTCTCATTTAGTTGTATTCGTGTTTTTTTTTTGTTTGTTTTTAGCACTAAGTGAACGAAAAAAAATATTTAAATTAATATTTTCAATTCATCACACATGTATTTTCACACAGCCACAAGTACTAAATCAGCAAGCAAGCCGATGTGTAAAAACAAAAAAAAAATAAATAAAAAAGTAAATACTTTATCCTCGCCCCTCCCCCCCCCCAAGTCAACAGAGATTAAACTATTCCTGTAATGATCTGCTCCCTGTTGATTTTGCGATGGGAGCTTAATTCTGTGCAGTTCTAGAAGGTTCACCTTCCCAGGCCTTGCCTTCTCTCTTTGAGAAAGGGTTAGTTTATTGCTCATTGTCTGAAGCGCCCTTACCGGGGAAAGGCACTTTTGCAGGTTAGAGTGCCCCTCCTCTGAAGTACTGACTTCTCAATCAGAATCAAATATTAATTAGGAAGAAAGCTATCGATGAAAAAGAAATGATATAGGGATTGATTTTACTTTACATAGAGTACTGACTTCTCAATCCCACTTTCCGATCCAGGTTTATAAGTTCTTGCAGTGGGAGAGAACTAAAACCCCTAATTAGTTTCTCTTTCTTCTGCTTTCTTCCTCTCTCATGTAGCGATAAACTTTTTCCCTTGTCTTATTTCACTACATAAATTATTTTTAAATAGGATTTTTCAACATTCATTTCCAATAAACAGCTCGATAGAGATAGTTGTATTGATTACGCGACAAATGCAGGGAACTGGCCACATACTTTTGTTCCGTACAAGATATAGAATATGCTTTTTAAGTTTATTTCTTATTATGCAACCATGGCCGAGTTTGTAATTATCGCCAATTAAGAGAAATAAATGAAACCACCATCGTTTCTTGACAACAGGGACATATTCATAATTTAATGATTATTAATTTTGTTTATTTGTCTGTTGATCAGGGGAAGAGTTTGTCAAAAACGTGTACACATTCTATGGAAGTGAAACTTGGTCAGTGAGGATTGAGGGCATACATTGCGCGGAGAGAGATAATACGACAATGATACAATGGAGGTGCAATCTGAGTCTTAAAGACAGGCTTAGATCTGATGACTTCAAAGATATGTTAAATCTGGACAGTATAAGGAGATTATGTACAACAGGAGACTTTGATGGTATGGCCACATTGAAAGAATGTATGAGAGTTCCTGGGTTAGTGGATATAACAATTAAGGTAGCTGGGTCTGCATAGAGAGTAAAGTTAAAGAAAACATAGGAAGAAATGGTAAGGATGGACTTGAGAGAAAAAGAGATAAATAAAGAAATAAATAACGACATGACAAGAGACATGTTGTATTGCCAGGTTTATATAACTGTGTCTGCCTATGTCTAGTATATATATATATATATATATATATATATATATATATATATATATATATATATATATATATATACGTATTTCTGTAATCGATGCTCGTGTATCGTCTAGTGGCTCGAATTATAAAGACATTTACTTTTCTTTGTATATGGAGTGTTTGTACGTGTCGAGCTGTTACATGCATATTTAAGTCTTTCTCTGTATGTGGGTGTTTTCATGTATTCACGAAAATAACGAATAGAACAATAAACGGCCAGTCTTTAACAATGACGAATAACATCCTTGTCTGCTTGACACCCGACAGGCCATATACCTTATTTATTATCTCCCTCTCTTCTGATGGCAAGCAGTTGAAATGAAGGCATTGTCTTCGAAACAGAACACCCAAAATGCCGAGTTATTATTTCCAGATCTCTATTTTGTAAATGTTCCACGTCTTGGAGTTTGCAGCTCTTAATCTCCTCCTTTACATCTTCCTTAATTGGTTCGTAGATGCTTCCATCGGACCATAGAGACAACTCCTATCTGCTAACTCCACAACTCATCTCTTCAACTTACCGTCACACTAACTCCTAATTCTGTCTTCTCCTGGCTTATGTGTCGCTTACACCAGCCAGAATTGACACTCCTGTTTGTCACATAAGCCACATTGTAGTTTACTAAACAAAATTCGAAACTAGCTTTGTTTATGCTTTTCCTCTATTCAAAATTTCCCAGTTAAATATTAAACAAATATTTTAACTAACATTCTTTTTTTTTAAAACATTTTTCTGAATATCTTTTTAACCTAAATAATTTAACAATTAATCATAATAATCGTTCTGACCCTTGGCAAC
>NC_136488.1:72204884-72249884 GCF_053919585.1 Euprymna scolopes | reverse complement strand
TCTTTGTCATACATGTCAGAATAATTTCATATAGGCTTCATTAAAAATATTCAGTAGATAACGAGAAAAATAGAGATGAAAATTTCAAAAGGAGTATATAACTGGTTACGCTCAATAGTAGTCCTCGCTAGCGAAAGACTTTGTTATTGTTATTGTTATTCTATTATTATTATTATTATTTAAAACATTTTGTGTCCTGCGCTTTCACGTGAGGACTAATATATATATATATATATATATATATATATATATATATATATACTCCTATAAATTCGTTTTTCTTTTGTGTGTATTGATATTCATATTAAAATTCATATTAAAAACCGTCTTTTCTCTTTATTTAAAAAGAAATTGAACCAACAAAATTCACCAACGAACCATTCAAACGTTTACATAGCCACTGTCAGCAGAGTTAGGAGATGGGTTCGTCAATTTCAGAATAGCGACAGAGATGTGAGTGACAAAGTGTGCTCCACACTTTTATGATTGGCGCATCAAAAGAGTATTGAGAATGGTGGTGACTGTGCATGAAAATAAATTCTGGAGGACAAAAGATAGCTCGCATTAGTGGGACCACCCCAGTCTTCACAGCTCTTCAGCATTTTAGTTTTTTAGCTAGAAACTCGATGACCTTACTTTTGGAACGGTCCCCATGTATATATGTTCATTTACAGTCACTTTTACCTTATCTAAGGGTCAGATATGTTTTCATATTCCACGAGCTTGTTATTCCGTCCTCACGGTTCAGCAGGGTTAACTGCTGCCTCCAAACTCTATTCTGCCCGGTCTTGTTCAATGACTTCCAACTCTTCAGGATCTCTATGTTTCTATAGCAATTGAACCCTTGACATAACCAGTGAAACCGATTTATCCTTTGGATAATATCTTTACTGTGCTTTCAGCAAATTCTCTGGTCAAATGTGTCAGGTTTCATCAGATTTCACATTGGAGATGCATTTAATCATGGATTTCTCACTATGCTGCATATATATATATATATATATATATATATATATATATATATATATATATATATATATATTTGCCAAACAATGAAAATTATCCACATTAACCCTAATTATATGTATATATGTTCCATCCCTGATATTAAGCCATCTGACCCATGAGTTAAGGATATATATATATATATATATATATATATATATATATACTCTTCATCATCTACTCGAATAGCTATATAATCTATGCTGTAATTTTTATGCTATATTTTGATTTTGAACTTAGATGTCTATACCTTATACTGATGGAAAGACTTGGTATTAATAAGGATCCATATCGTCTCAGAAATGATCGTACACGAAACAGTTGTTTATGTATGAATATGTCATAAATTTGTTTATCTATATTAACTATATATATTAGTGGGATCTGTGGAAATTCCACAGGGACTCATTCATATGTAATATGTTGATGTTGGCATTCTGTAGATGTTCATTGTAAATGGAGACGCTCTGATATTATTGTAGCTTTTTTATTAAAATTGCAAAAGTATTTATCTAAACTAGCACGAACACCCAGCAAAGCCTGGTCGTAAAGTACGCTTAAATATAATATTTTAATTCTTGCAGATTTCATATATATTATTATACAGTTAATGTTCTATCGATTTGTATATATTATAAAGTTGCGATTACAAAAATAAAAAAAGCATATCCATATGACTTGGGTGCATTAGCTTGAATCGATGCTGAAATAAAAACTTATGAAAAAAAACATATGTAGTAATTGTCTGTATTTTTGAGATGAGGTGTTTTCATTGACTGAGATTGTCGAACTGACTTCCGCATCTTGGTTGTTATTGTCACAACGTTTCGGCCGTTTTGCCCTCCGGCCTTCATCAGGTGTTTTGTATCGAACTGGGGAACCGTTTGTTAGGAGTCTCGAACCCAACCCTTTATTATTATTACGAGTCCTAGTCCTAGTGACATATGGCCGAGTGGTCCTAGACGTTGTATCAAAGTTTACAGTTACCCAAAGGTGCTGAGTTCAATCCTGAACGAAGGCAGTGAAAAAAGTAACATCCAAAACAGAGAATTAGCAACTATGTCCCAAAGCCTAGCTGGAGTCCGAACATGGTACCCCCGTAATAATAATAAAGGGTTGGGTTCGAGACTCCTAACAAACAGTTCTCCAGTGACGAAGGCCGGAGGACAAAACGGCCGAAACGTTGTGACAATAACAACCAAGATGAGGAAGTCAGTCCGACAATCTCAATCAATAAAAACATATGTATATATATATAATTTTAGTTCCTTCAGCGAAACCTAAACTTATGAAGAATTCTTGATAAAATTATTTATAAAAAATAATAATAGATGACTTAAGTGCCATCAACTATACTCGAAACTGAAACCAAAACTTAGGAAGAATTCTTGTTAAAATTATTTATTACAAGAAATGGAAGTACATAACAATTAAACGACCCAGATGTAAGAGTGGCACAGAAAATAACACACATGCTGTTGTATTAATATATAGAAGATAATGATTCACAGACGTTGCAAGGAGATTTTAAACCCCGTAGTTAGTGCCTGGTGTTTTATCAATTAAGTTATCGAAACTATTATTTGAATTGGAAGAGGTTATATCATATTTAAATAAAAATATTCATTTACAACACTGATAACTGGAAGTACTCAATTATTTCTACATTATTTATTTAATACAATGATTTTATTTTAATTTATTTTATTTAATACAATGATTTTATTTTTATTTATTTTATTTAATACAATGATTTTATTTTAATTTATTTTATTTAATACAATGATTTTATTTTAATTTATTTTATTTAATACAATGATTTTATTTTAATTTATTTTATTTAATACAATGATTTTATTTTAATTCAGTTTATTTAATACAATGATTTTATTTCAATTTATTTTATTTAATACAATGATTTTATTTTATTTTAATTTATTTTATTTAATACAATGATTTTATTTTAATTTATTTTATTTAATACAATGATTTTATTTTAATTTATTTTATTTAATACAATGATTTTATTTTATTTAATACAATGATTTTATTTCAATTTATTTTATTTAATACAATGATTTTATTTTAATTCAGTTTATTTAATACAATGATTTTATTTTTATTTATTTTATTTAATACAATGATTTTATTTTAATTTATTTTATTTAATACAATGATTTTATTTTAATTTATTTTTATTTAATACAATTATTTTATTTTAATTTATTTTATTTAATACAATGATTTTATTTTAATTCAGTTTATTTAATACAATGATTTTATTTTAATTTACTTTATTTAATACAATGATTTTATTTTAATTCAGTTTATTTAATACAATGATTTTATTTTAATTTATTTTATTTAATACAATGATTTTATTTTAATTTATTTTTATTTAATACAATGATTTTATTTCAATTTATTTTATTTAATACAATGATTTTATTTTAATTTATTTTATTTAATACAATGATTTTATTTTAATTCAGTTTATTTAATACAATGATTTTATTTTAATTTATTTTATTTAATACAATGATTTTATTTTAATTCAGTTTATTTAATACAATGATTTTATTTTAATTTATTTTATTTAATACAATGATTTTATTTTAATTTATTTTTATTTAATACAATGATTTTATTTTAATTTATTTTATTTAATACAATGATTTTATTTTAATTTATTTTTATTTAATACAATGATTTTATTTTAATTTATTTTATTTAATACAATGATTTTATTTTAATTTATTTTATTTAATACAATGATTTTATTTTAATTCAGTTTATTTAATACAATGATTTTATTTTAATTTACTTTATTTAATACAATGATTTTATTTTAATTCAGTTTATTTAATACAATGATTTTATTTTAATTTATTTTATTTAATACAATTATTTTATTTTAATTTATTTACTTATTTATTTTTTTATTGCAATTTCACCCCAAAGAAGGCTCATTGCTACTTTGCTGTAGGGGGCTACTATCAGGGACATAAGCTAGAGGGGTACTATGTGGGGAGTTGGGCAGCAAGATGTTGGTTCACGTTACACTTGAACTTCTGCATGTCAGTACAGTTGGGGAAGCAGGACACTAGGAAGGGAATTCCAAAGTCCCGCCTCACAGACAATTTTGTTAGGGAGGTCATTTATGAATATTAGAAATAATAGAGGTCCAAGGATAGACCCCTGAAGCACTCCCACAATTTATATCATATTGTTTGGATGTACGACCATTGATGACAACCTGGATTTTTCTCTTATCTAAGAAGGATTTAATCATGTTAAAGATTCTTCCAGTGATACCGTATGATCTGATTTTCCTGAGAAGACCTTCGTGCCATACCCTGTCAAATCCTGACAAACCGCCCCCTTAAGTAAGACACTCTATCAAATCTCCAATACTAATGATTACTACAATACTATCTCATTGACGCAATAACCCTTATCCCTGAGTGGCCTCCAGGCCTTGATAAGTAGTGACTTCCATGTAAAACAAAAAAGAAAAAAATATATATATCTAGAGCTACCGCTCTACCCGCCCCTGCTTTGTCAAGTGAGTGGTATATATGCTTAGAGATTATAGTTAGGATGTCTGCCGTGGAACGGGCTTGCTTAAATCCATATTGTTGGTTGGTAAGAAGTTTAGCATCTGTAAAGTGATGGACTAGAGCTTGGTTAATAATGGACTCAAATATGTTGGTGAAAAGTGGGAGGAGGCTAATGAGGTAGTAATTTACTGGGTCAGTTCTTTTACCAGAATTCTTGAAAACTAGTACCACAGAAGTAGTTTTCCAGCAGGCAGAAAAGCAAGATTCCTTAAGGCATTTGTTGTAAAGTTTGAAGAGAACCGGCGCTATTTCGGTGGAGCACTTTTTAATAGCACAGCTGGGATGAGATCAGATCCACATGCTTCTGAAGTGTCAAGATTTTTTATGATGGCATGCACCTGAGATGGGGTGATTTCCAGATCGTCTAGTGTGGCGTCTGTCTGCAAAGGAAAGTCAGGGAGGGGGTGGTTTGCAGGGTGGAGTTGGAGGCGAACCGACTGGAAAGCATGTTAGCCTTCTGGGTTATGGCAGAATGAGAGCAGATTGCTTCTGTAAATTAAATAAAGTGTTCCGCTTCATATTCTTAACAAATTTCTGGGTTCGGTATAAAGATAGCCGACTATAAAGACGGTTTCTTCTATGATGTTTGAGAGTAACTCCAGAGAATGAGAAATTTCTTGGAGCTTTAATCATGAAGAATTACCAAACTTTCATCTGGTCAAATTATTCCTTGTTATAATTTCTACTTGAAGTGTTTCAGTAACTTTACTAAGCGAAACCTGAATGTCTACGTCACCAACATTGAATAGGTCAAGTGCACAAAAGTAGTTGTGGTAAATCTGTTTGTTTTATCATCATCATTGGTATTTGAAATGTTTTTGAAGAGCAACATGCTTCCAACTTGATTTTAGAAGGTCAGCATCTTGTCTTTGAAAGAAGTGGGGGGGGGGAGGTCAGGAAAAGAATTAGAGAACTGGGGATGAAGAGAAGAAGTAGAAGATAACATTATCTTCTACTCTTCCCATCTCCTTATCCTTCTCTTCTTCTACCTCCCGATGCCAGAATTCATTGTCATAGACTTTGTTACTGAATCAACAATTTCTGTTTTCAGAAAAGTTTTCATATATTTTTTAGACAAATAATCTGAAATTTTAAAAAGAAATTATCAAGACTATCGTTTTATTAAGAAGTCTTTATTTAACTTTATTCTATATGTATTAAACATCTATAATTCTACATTTCTGTATTTGGTAATGAGTTAGAAAGAAAATCTAAAAAAAAATTGTTTACATATTAAAACAAACCACACACTCCTCCTCATACTCCTTCTTTTCTCCTTTTATTAATCTTATATTTTTACCAAAGGAGCCTCTGATGGTAAAATTAAAGTTTAGAATCTTTTCATTGGATCATTAAGATTTTTTAACAAATAAGATTTTAACATCTGTATTTGGATTCATCAGACTACTCTTCTCATCTTAAGTGTCATTTTCACAACATTTCATTCAATGTAACCTCTGACCTTCTTGCAAGGACCCATGGTGCAGTGGTTAGAGTACTTGGAAAAATCAATCGAAAAAATGATATTCTTCTGACGGTTGAAGGTTCGATTCTCAGTGTGGCCGACTGAGAAATACAACTGTGAATTACTTAGGACGTTTATCTAGCCATGGCTGATGGAACAAGAGCATGTTTCACCTTAAATAAAGGCTTCCGTTCGAAATTCCATCCAAATTCCCGAGTTTGATAGAAACGTTCCCATGTTCGACAAGATACACTTGAAGAAGGTCGGAGGTTATATCGACCGAAATGTTGTGAAAATGACACTTATAATATGAATAACCAATCCTCATCTCAAAAATTAAGAAACGTAAGAATTTTATGAGTTAAATTTAAATATTACGGTATAGCTTGGTCAATTAGATTAAAAAAAAAAACAAGAAATGCTAAAAAACACAAAAAAACTCCCAGGCAACGTTGGGTATTTACTGTTAGTATTTAATTAACATATTTTATTTACTATAGAATTTGCATACATCCAGTACTTTTTTGATGTTTTAATTAATAATGACTTTAATTATAACATTTATAAATACAGCAAGGCAATCTGGTTACTCTTATAATACAAGCAAGTTTTGTTTGTATGTTTTACAGCATATCTTTTGTCTTTTGGGGTCATTTAATGTTGATACAGAATATCTATTGTAAATAATTCATTGAACACATGCTACTTTTAAACCATAGTTAAGAAATTTGGATGTGCACATTTTCCAATACTGAAGAAGTGGACAGGACATATGCAACAACCATCTTTTTCCCTTCCGTCTAAATTGTCGCATGGAAGATATGAACTTCAAGTTGGGCAAGCTTATCATATTCTGCCATTGTTCTATATTTCTTTCATTCTGAAACTCTGAAGTCATTTTTCTTTTCCTTGTAAAATGCCCAGGTTTTGGTGCTAGACAAAGACAAGAGGCACTTGAGATGTTGTGTGGCTCGGCTGGTGGCGATAAGCAGTTGCAAAATACAAAGATCCACTGAATAGGGCCAACAAAGAAAGGTTATTTGCTGTACATCGTGGAACGAAGTCGCCGCACCACTTCCGTATCCCTTACAGCATCTACATATCTGCTCTTCTATCGCGGTATCCATTCTCATTTACCGGCCACTTTTTCTGAAGAACAATTTTGTGCTCTCTTTCAGAAAAATGACGGACAACTGTGTTTCCCTTTGTTTATATCAAGTTTAGCCTCAGAAATAAATCTAATCTGTCCACGTTGTTGTCGCGTTTGCTTATGAAAGAGTCCTGGCTATTATAGCAAAAACCTGCACATTGTATACGGTAAATGGCGATAATTTGATGCTAGTTGCAGCACCCTCCTCTGTTCATTTGTTCATCATGTCTACTTTTTCAGTCTTTCAATTGACCCCCCCTTTCTGATCGTCATACTTTGTCCACTTCATGCAAATCTTTCAATAAAACACTCTTTTGCGATTTTCAATTTGTATGAAGGTATGCACCAGCTAGAGTTCTCTGGATATTTCTTCATTCTTACAGCAAATCACTCACTCTTGTGAAAAACAGCGATAGCGATTAGATAAAAGTAAAAGTTTATAACAAAAGAAAGCGTTCAAATGTGTGGGAAGAAGTCATAGTAGCGGATGGAGGGACAGATCGGCCACTCCCTAAGAATCTTTTGAGTCCAATGAAAATTTCTTCAGAATTATTGTTTGAACAAGAACAAGATTTAAAGATGATAGAAGAATTCGTTTCTTTTAGTTCAAGATTGTTTCTTCTCCCTTGAAAAAATTGTTTTCCTCTTGGAAAATTTGAATGAGAATATTCAGCTTATTCGGCAGCAAATAAAAGTTGAGTCAATTAATTATGTTCAAGTTCACAGATTCTTTGTCGCGCATATTTTTAGCAGAATTATGATAGTAATACAAGCCTAGAAGTCTCACAAAAAGTTGTTTGGTCATACTTGTTCACAGTAGCAGCAGCAGTGAATGCTGTTTATATATCGACTAAATTGGATAAAATCTCCAATCAGTAGTTTCTTTCAGCCAATCAAAAAACAAGAATATTCACTTTGGATTACTATAACAAAAAATTCAAACACGCAGCCATATTTCTCTTTCTTCTTTTTTCACAAAAATGCAAGGCTGTCAACAAATGCAATGAGAAACGTACACAAATTTCTGTGGGCCCAGCTAATCCTACATACACTGCCCACCAAACACATGCTATATATATATATATATATATATATATATATATATATATATATATATATATATATATATATATATATCGTCACATACTGTCTCATTAACGAAGCAGGCACACTAATATAACCCACATCACCATGCTTATGAGATTTGCATGCACTTAAATGTACACGGCGCCAGCCGATACAAACACATACTCAATTCCTTCTAACAGACAAAAACAACTCTTTCACTCCTGAACGGTGTTTGAACACTTTAAACTCTTCTTCTTCACTAACTCTTCATCTTTCGTTGTCCTAACAAATTTGATATTAATAATTAATTATTTATTTGTGGATGGACTCTGTTGTTTTTCTCTTTCCATAACCTCTTTTGTTTTTTATCATGACTGAGGCCAAAATAAAAAAATGCCATAAAATGTAAATGTCATATAATCCATAATTATAGTAAAGTTGGGTTAGTCAATATTTATTTCCATAAGGTTATTTTTTATATTTATATTTTAAACACAGAATTCATTCTAAAATATTTCTCAGGGTAGAGATTGACTTATGCTTTATAATCAAATAACTTAAGCGTTATTTATTCTGCACTTCAAATCACCAAGTTAAATTCGACACTGTTGTCAAAACTTCCGACTTCCAAACGCAACGATCTTTCCAGCTGACTTCCACACGTCTTCATAAGTAACACGCCTTCTCTCAACTCGCCTCATGCTCGCTTCACGTCCACTTTTATAGACCAGTCTCATTTGCATAAACATACACAGTCACGTGATTATTAATCATAAAAGAAACTGTCTCGCTATGTTAGTTTTTCTTTTCTTTCCCCATTCTTTTTCATTTCGTTCCATGACTGACCCTTTGAATCATGCACATGTGCTATCAAGTAAGTCACGCGTTTGCCTACTATTTCTGTATTATAAATTCTCATTTAACTGTAATAGCTAAATAACTCATTTAGTGACAAATCTTTTACTAATTTTTTTTATCGCTTTCACATTATCTCATTCCATGGTGTTTGGCCCTTACGCTCTTGTACTACAGGTCATCCATCATTCTTATTTATGCCCCCCTCACTTCCTCTGTATTCATTAATTGTCAGCGTTATTTATAAAAGCAAAAACATAAATAAATTGAAATAGTTGATTATAAACAAAAAGAAATTACCACAGACAATACTACTATTTAACCCACAGTTGAAAAATGAAAAAGAAATAGATATATATCAAACAGAAAAATGCTAATTTTGATTTTTTGCATTTTTTACTTTTTATATTAAACTGGCTTTGCAAACTTACTTTTTCTTGTTTCAAACAATTTAATCTGATCTCAATTACGAGTCACACTTTTTTTTTCGATTAAGTAAATTTAAAGTTTATGGATTTCTGCTGATGTCAATCACAGTTTTACTTTATGATATTCGTGATGAATGACCGTCTTCAAAAGGAGTACTCCTTTAAAAACGAGATTAAAATTTTAAAATAAAACATCTAATTACTAGGATTTATTTTGTATGCAAATTTACCTGGACCTCGTGAAACCAAAGACCTTTTGTCATATTGGATGTCCAGTTTTTGTGAACCGCTCTTGGTAAACTACATGACAAATGAAACAAATTCCACTGCTGTTTGCACTTATAAGCCACATCTGACTTCCAAAAATGTTGGTCTAATTTTCCAAAACAATAACTATATATATATATATATATATATATATATAACTACTTCATTTACTCACATAAATTAATATACAAAAGTATAAATTTATGCGTAAACTTTAAGCATTTACTTCAACAATGCTCAATACGTAGTTAGAGCTAGTTGGTAAGTTATAAAATATATATGGCGATTAAGCTACACTGAATATTCCACGTTTCATCCACTCTAGGATTCTTCAGGCTTATGCGCAAATTTTGTGGTTGTCGCCCATTTTTATATACACACATTCTATTGAGTTTTTAGTTAGCCAATCAGCTTTCTAGTATCCGCCGCACCCTTCCTCATCAACCAATGAGCAGGCACTTACAGGACAAAGGTCCAATTTACCTGCGGTTGACCTGTTCCTTTGTGTGTGCTATTTAGTGTAGATATCTAGTGTCTTGACTTGTTTTAAATCTAGGTTAAATTAAATTATATATATATATATATATATATATATATATATATATATATATATATATATATATATGTGTGTGTGTGTGTGTTTTTTTAATTTTTTTTTTTTAATTTAAAAAAAAAATTTTTTTTACACAGTGATCACCACTTATCAAGGCCCGGAAGCCACTCAGGGATAAGGGTTATTGCAAGTACATTACGTTAGTGTGGAGATTTGATGAAGTGTTTACTTAAGTGGGCGGTTCATTAGGAATTTGTTAACATTGGACTTGAAGACATCCAAGTTGTAGTCCGGTGGGAAGCAGGCAGACGGAACAGAGTTCCACAGGCGTACAGTTCTAAGAAAGAAGCTTTGTTCATGGAATCCGCGTTTTGATTTAGGCACAGATATAGAGTGGGGGAAATTTTTCACAGTGGATTCAGCTAGACGGGTGTTTTTCGTGAAAGATTGGCGAGGGGGGACCAGAGATTGGAGTTCAGATGAGCACCTGCCATGGAAATAATGATAAAACAAGGATAGGCTCACAACGTCTCTTCTGTGGGAGAGAGGTTGCAGGGTAGAGAAAAGGGCATCCCCCACTAAGCCACAAAGTCTATTTTGTACTCTGTCAAGGCAGGATAGGCTGTTTTTAGCAGCTCCTGCCCAGATATGGCAACAATATTCCATCCTTCGACGTACTTGGCTTTTATATAGATAGAGAATTGCATCAGTAGTGAGATATCTTCTGGAGCGGTAGAAGGATCCCACCATCTTTCCAACGACCTTGGCAACAGACTTGATGTACGTGTTCCATTTCAGATCAGGAGTAAAGGTCAAACCCAGAAGCTTGTCAAAACACGGGGCCTCACCCAGATGAGAGCCATCCATCACAATTGATGCCAGATGGGGATCAGAGCGTTGATGATGTAAGGATAGGAGTTTGGTTTTGGATGCATTAAAGGTAACCAGCCACATCTTCCCCCACTGAACCACGCGCTCGAGATCAGAGGAGAGAGAATCAGAGAGATCTTTGTCATTTACAGCCTTTGATGTGTTGCCATAGATGGTCGTGTCATCAGCATAGATGTCAACGAATGATTTAAGTATGTGTTTAGGGAGGTCATTGATGTAGATCAGGAGGAGAGTTGGGCTCAGTATTGACTCCTGAGGGACTCCAGCATTTATATTGCAGGCCTCCGATTTTTGTCCATCTACCACTACTCTTATGAGCCTATCGGAGAGAAATGATTTAATGATTGAGAAAACATTTCTAGTTATACCGTAGCTGGAAATCTTGTGAAGTAGACCCTTATGCCATACCTTGTCGAAGGCCTTTGATATGTCAAGAGCAATTGCCCTAGAAAGGAAGCCTTTGTCAAGAGATTCACTAATCCTGTGGGATATAACCGTCAGCACATCTGCGGTAGATCTTGCAGAGCGGAAAACATATTGAGTGTCACTAAGAAGGTTATTCCTGCTGAGGTGGTTGACTACTTCTCTATTTAATATGGATATTAATATGTGTGTGTGATAGTTTATGTATATGCATGTTTATTTATTTATTTTTATTTGTTTATTTTCTATTGTTATTGTCAGTTTTAAAATTATTTTGTATCTCTATCCTAGAGTAAATTTTATCCTGTGAACACAGTTGTTCGCTATTTCTCTCCTACAGTTTAATAGATGTTGAGGTTCTTTAAAGTATAGGATAGCAAATTTTTCATGAAGGCATAATCTACATGGATCGTCTAAGTCTCTAAATGTGTTTTCTTGTCTTACTATCTTCCATTCGACTACTGGCGAACGCCCACTTTCCTTGAATTCCCAGTATTTTTTTGCTAGAGTTGTTTTCATACGGTGTTTTTTCTTTTATTGAATGTACTTTTGTGGTCATAATATCGAGTTTTAAAATCCAAGGAACTCATACCTACGTAATATTTCTTGTTTACCAAAAACACAGTGTGGGTTTTATTCAGGAAGAGATACTGCCGAAGTGACCTTCTCGGCAAGACAACTGCAGAAGAAATGTATGGAACAAAATTTTCCTCTGTATCAAGTCTTTATAGATCTAACCAAGGCCTTTGACACGGTCAACAGAAAGACTTGTGGAAAGTACTTAGCAAACTTAGATGTTCATCCACATTCTGAAAATAATATGAAAGCATGTATTACATTACTATCAAAAGAGATCACTGTTACAATGGTGTCAAGCAAGGTGATATACCTGCTCCAACACTGTTCTCAATACATTTTACAGTTGTACTTGCCCATACTTTTCAAGACTGTAACACTGGAGTTGGTGTGAGTTTCAGAACTACTAGTAGAGTGTTCAATCTGTGGAGATTTAATACTCGATCTAAAACCTTCAAAACTCTTGTACGTGAGTTATGCTGGAGATGCTGACCTCGCCGCTCACACTGAAGAGGACATGCAACTGCTTATCAACAGATTTTCTTTAGTCTCACTATATGGTTGAGGAAAACCAAGATGATGTTTACTCCACCAATGGGTGTTCCATACTATGAACCTAACATTTATATTGATGGTACAAGATTAGGTGCGGTTGACACATTTGTTTACCTTGGTAGCACCCTGTCAAGAGATTGTTCTTGGGTTATGAGGTACATGCTCACATCCAGAAGGCTTCTGTTGCTTTTGGAAAGTTAGAAAAGCGATTATTGCATGACTTTTCAAACCAAAATAGCAGTTTATGGAGCTTGTGTGCTAACCACCTTATTGTACTCATCAGAAACGTAGACCATTTATCAACAACTAAAATGGCTTGAAAGATTCTATCAAGGATGCTTACGGATGATTCTTAGTATAAAATGACACTAGATACTGCTATCCTTCAGAAATCAGGTTGTCCAAGTGTTGTAAGTATTATATTATAACGAGCAATCAGATGCGCTGGGTTGGGCACACTGTCCATATGGATGACTGCAGATTACCTAAGAAGCTGTTCTATGGTAACCTAGAGGCTGACAAGCGCTCACAGCACAAACGAAGAAAAAGATTCAAGGATTGCATGAAAAACAATCTTAAGAGGCTTTACATAAGAGATGGAAAGAAATAGCTGAGAATAGTGAGTGGCGAAGAGTTGTCTCAGAGAATCGCAAGATATTAGAGGCACTACAAGAACTTAAGAGAAATGTACATAAAGAGTCTGTGAAGGTATTAAACGCTCATAAAGCTGGCTGAAAGTGTGAAACATATGGGCGCTTTCCACTGTACAAAGCTGGATTTGTGACCCACATGAAGTCACACGAAACACACTTATGTACGCTTACTTCCACGAACTGATGAGACAACCGGTGTGGTGTGTAGCAGGAAGTGCAAGTCGACTGCTGGTTTGAGGAGGCAAAGTGATTCAGTTAACCACGTGCAGACACTTAACTTTATGTGTCATCTTTGCTTCAGGTCATGTAAGTCGGATGCTGGTTTAAGAGCCACCTACGTCGCCAGGGGAAATGAACGAGGAGGGGTATGTGATGATAAGAATTGTTTTAGGTAGGACGGCGATCATCTGCAAAGATGAAGCAATCATCGTGTATATATATATATATATATATATATATTTTTTTTTTTTAATTCCATTTTTCACTCCAAACAAGGCACAGTGCCACATTGATGAAGGGAGCTACTATCGAAGACATAAGTTGCAGGCATAATATGTAGGGAGTTGAGCAGCAAGTTTGTTCACATTATGCTTGAACTTCGGCATGTCAATATAAATGGAAAAGCAGCAACCCGGAAAGGAGTTCCAGAAGCTAGCAGTTCTGGGGAAAAAAACTATTAGAGTAGAAGGCTTTCTTATATCTAGGGATATCTACTGTGTAAGGGTGTGATTTTGCTGCTTGTCGGGTTTTTCAGGGGTATTTACGCCGAGAGGGTGCTTGTAGTTCGTTAGAGCATCCACCATTAAAATACTTGTAGAACAGGCAGAGGGATGCAACATTTCGTTGATGGAACAGAGGTTGAAGCTTAGATGACAGTCCAGGACATATCAGGTTGGCGACTCTCTTTTAAACCCTATCCAGGAGTGAGAGACTAGCAGCAGATGCTCCAGCCTAAATGTGACAACAATACCCCATACGTGGGCGAATGGTGGCCTTTTAGAGGTACAGGATACTTTCAGGCGTAAGTAACTTTCTAGCACGGTAGAGAGGGCCACCTTCCTCGCAGTGGCCCTGGCAATGCTCTCGATGTATCTGTTCCAACTCATGTTCCCATGTATATATATATATATATATATATATATATATATATATATATATATATATATATATATATATATTGCTTGTATAAGATTTTGGGGCAGAATTTTCTGACATGTTCATGCATACGATTTGACGATTTTGTCTTCACTGATCAGAACTCAACATAATTTAGTATTTAACAGATATGAGGCTTGTTAATGGATCCGATCTGTTTTTTCCCTTCTTTGGTTTTTATAAGTCTGGTTCAAAATAATTTGTTCAAAGTTTACCTAAAAGATGCATTCATATATTCAGCTTATATGATTCGTATTTAAATGTCATAAATGTGCCGCGAAATCATTCTCATTACTTTCCTGATACATGGGTTTTCGTTTTAATTTATTTTCCAACAGTGTATACTTCGACGGCGTTTCTTTTTAATCTACAGAATCGAATCACACATCTTTTTATTTCTCAAATAAAACATTATCACTGCCAATATTGTCATTCATCTGATCAAATGGTGTATTGTTATTAATTTCCAACTTTGACGTTAATCATGACCCACGTGATCTTTAAAATGCTTCCTCATCATTGTAATAATATTTTGACAGATAGATTCTCCAGCCTTCATTGTCAGTCTGAAGTATAGTGATAAAAAGAACAAGAGCGATAAGATCGAAGTTGAAACGTGGGAATCTCAATCAAACTGGACTTAGCCTCTTCTTTATCTGATGTCAAAAGACGCAAGAAAAATGGACAGTTTAATATAAACCTCTTCTTGGAAAGATGTCAGCGAAAGATTAAGCCAGAAGTTTTCAAAACTGAAATTCTTTATCGGAACTGTCAATAAAAATGGAATTACTCCCTAGGAAAAGAAGGGAATTCTTTGATTCTGAATTTTCCAATGATAATTTAAAAATTGATTGGTCAGAAGTTCATCCAATGTCGATCTTTACGGAGTCATCCATTTTCCTTTATTTTCATGTCTTTGTATTTCTATCGACTCTCGCTTCACAAAGTCAGTGACATTTGCATGTTTTCCTTTTTGATTATAAACATGACTATACGGCATAATCACGTTGACACACCGGTTCCCGTTTGATCACCAAAGTTAAGCAACGTTGAGCCTTTTAAGTACAAAAATGGGTGATTATTTGGAAATTCCGGCTGCTGTATGTGCTCTTATCTCGGAGCTCAAGCACTGAACTCAAGCAGTAGCGACTCAGGAGACGTCTGTCGGTGATTGCGCAACCCTTGCCTCATAGTTCCATGCGCAGATACTCTTACAGGAGGTATCCATTGTCTTTTGAAACCGAACGTATACTCACATATGTTTATGAGCATTTTGTTTAAATGCGTTGAAACATCAGAGTAGAACTTTTTCAAAACTACATTGTTTCAAGATGAGCAAATATTGAAACTTGCAAATACCACATCTTCAATATTTTAACAGGTAATATCAGCCACGTATGAGAAGCAAATTTTGAAATCATAAATAATAATAAAATCCTTGAATGAAATTATTTGCTCAAACATTTGCATTCATGATGACAAATAATACATTTTTTTCTAATACAGTCAAATCTCGCTATTATGCCACTCGTTGGCATCGATCGCGGCATAATATAACGACGGTTTGTAAAAACAACCTTATTTTCTCAAATAAGAACACCTGTGGAATAAATCTGAAAAATGACTGAATAAAAAAACTGAATAAAAAAAACTGAATTAAAAAACTCAACACACACAATAGTGACAGAGTAGCGAGATTATTGGGTGGCATAGTAAAATTATTTTGAATAGAATTTTTGTCAGGACTGAGCAAAAGTGATATAATAACGAGATTTGACTGTACTAATTAGTCACCACTTATGAAGGCCTAAAGGGCACTAGAGAATAAATTTTAATGCAACTGTCAATGGGACAATAAAAAAGCATCATGATAGAATTGGGAACGATGGATTGTATGGGCAGAATTTAATTATATCAGAAAACAGGTCAATAAGTATTTACTAACATTGAACTTGAAAATGATCACGCTTTAGTTAGTTGGAAAGAAACATTGTTCATGGAAGTTCCATTTGGTTTTAGGTACAGAAAGGAAGAAAAAATTCTTTGTAGTTGTTGTAACTAGATGAGGTTTTGGTGCTAATGTTTTATGAAGGGAAACCATAGACTAGAGTTGGAATATCTGTATAAATAAAACCGTGTGTGTGTGTGTGTGTGTGTGTGTGTGTGTGTGTGTGTGTGTGTGTGTGTGTGTGAATATTTAACTAATAAACTACTGGATTTGCATATAAATTTATATGCAAAATCCGATCCCGAATTTTGCTAATTCCCGCCCTCTGATGAGAAGGAGAGTATTTCTTCGAAACTCTGCGGATTAAGGACTATCCACTTATCTTGTACTTCCTTTTTTAAAATTAAATATGTTTTTAACTCTTTTTCAAGATGTCTTTTAACATGTTTTATTAATTATTTGTTCATATATATATATATATATATGTATATATATATATATATATATATATATATATATATATATATATATATATATATATATAAGCAACGATTAGTTTGGCCTGTACCAGATGGGTGACAATTTGGGACTTCCTGGTGCTGTATGTGCTCTCTGCATATCTCGGTATTGTTTCCAGGGTTCTTGGACATTTCCTTGCCACTGGACTCAAGCGGTGCCGATCCAGGAGAGGTGTGGCTGGAGATTGCCCAACCTTTGCCTCACAATTATACATGCAACTGCTCCTACAGCGGGCATCCTTTGTCTTTCAAGACTGGACAGAGGCATTGATGAAATATTTTTTTGCTGTTAAAATATTTGATTACCTGGAACCCATCAAATTTCATTTGCAATCATCAGAGAGTGAAAACAATCAAAGGTGGTGTTATTGAGACTAAATCTGTCCATTGATTGTAAACAACAGAATGGATCTATATCAAGGTATACTCATGTATTTAGCACTGTTAAAGTAATAATAATATACGATGAGTGTTTTAACAGCAATGCCTCCTATTTTTATTCCACTCGAATGGATCAAGTTATGCATTGTTATGACGACTGAATTTATACATTATCTGAAAGTTTTATCTCTCTGTTGCAGATATTGACGGTGTGTTTGCTTCGAATACACACACATAGACATACATATATACGCGCACATATATACACATACACACACGCATATATACAAATGCATACATCTACACAAACACACATACACACACACACATCTACACAAACGCACATACACACACACACACATATATATATATAGTATTCTATTTTAAAATTGCAGTGATTCTTGTTTGCTTTCCTGTGGTTACATCAAGCTGGACATACCATCTTTTGAGTAGAAACCGTTTATTATTATCAAATCGAATCTTCAGCACTTTTCAATGGTGGAAAACTTCGAGATAATATATAAGGCGAATATACAGTTAAAAACAAAATATGCTAATGTTTCAGAGCAATTAGTTTATTAAAAAAACCAAAAGTACATCGTCAGGCGACGAAAATAAATTTTCTCTACTATTCAAAGCATTTTAATTTGAATAGCACATAAACTTTATTTCCGTCGCCAGACGAAGAACTTTTGGTTTTTTAATAAACCAATTGCGAAACATGTTCAGTAATATTTGTCTATATAAATAAAAATATTATATATCATTTAGTATTTATATTCCTCTATAACATAGTCTACTGGTATTTTAGCATATAGTAGGTAAGCATGTAAACGGGCTAGTAAAAATAATAACAGAAACACAGTTCTTAAGTGAACTGACATTTCCATCAATTTAAATGACCTGAATCTTTGGTGTATTTTTTCGTATGAGTTGATCAAAATACTAATTATTTTTTTGAGACAATATATATCTGTGTGTGTGTGTGTGTGTGTGTGTGTGTGTGTGTGTGTGTGTGCATTGTTGATAAAAAAAAGTCAAGTTTAATCAAAATTAAATTCCAAAGCATATTACTTTGTTATAACTGTTACAATTTTAAGAATAAAGTAATATGTTTTGAAATCTGCTTTTTTTTTTTTAATTAAAAATTGACATTCTAAGAAATGACTAACATAATTATTATAGCTTTTTTCTCTTGCAGTAAAAAGATTGGTGGTAAATTCTCTACGCTAGCATATATTGTGGCAATAATTATTAAATTAAAAAAATGATTTTAACTTGAAATATATAGCATATACCATGAATTAGTTGAAAAAAAAACCCTAAAAAACTGCTCAGACATAGGTTCTACAAGAGCTAATATAAAATATTTTATTCAACCACCCGCTTTAAACAAGCTGTAACTTCAGACAGCTCTGTCAGACAATGGCTATTATGGAGAAACACAAAAAAGCGAACACTGTTTATACTGATCTATTGAATTATTTGTTAACTGTATATTCGCCTTATCTTATATTGTTTTTTAACTGTATATGTGTGTGTGTGTGTGTGTGTGTATGTAATTTAGGAGTTTGGGAATAAATCAATAAATAAATCAAAAGGAAAAATAATTATAAAAGTAAAAAAAAAAAACAGTAAAAAAATTAAATTAATATAAAATAGAAAATTGTAAAAATATCATCTAAAAATAAAAAAAGTACTAAAGTGAGATACTTACTCAATTCGAAGGGAATCGAAAAAATAAAGAAAAAATAAGATAAAATGAGGATGAACGAGGGGAGTCCAAACTGCTTTTTCCCTTAAATCATATATATGAATATATATATATATATATATATATATATATATATATATATATATATATGTGACAAATGTATTTTGGTGTCTGAAGAGTAGCTATTTTTTGAATATATTTAAATGCTATAATGTTTAAATTTGTCCAAATGATTATGAAACAATTGTAACACATGAGGAAATACACCATATGGTGTTCTCATTTCATATTTTGTTGTCTTGTTTTTGCAAATATATATATATATATTGAACCTAGAACCGTTGTGTTAACAGTCGGCAGTTCTCCCACTTGACCATGGAAGCGAAGCCCGCAAATAACCCGTCGGAATGTCTATTTAAATAGACATCCGCCACCACTTTTACAGTGCTCAAACTGCCTGTTTGTAAACAAACAAACAACGAGCTTCGCATTTTTCAGCCAATTAATTAGCAGGTGAGATTATTTACGACAGTGCTCTACCCAAAGAGGGGGGCTTAAAATATATTTGTAGTCATCGACATACAGTCCACTTTCGTTGTATCACAACTCATCAGTGCCGCTAGACTAGCATCTTTCCCAAGCCAAGGATTGAACCTAGAAGCGTCGTGTTGGCAGTTCTCCCACTTGACCATGGAAGCGAAGCCCGTAAATAACCCATCGGAATGTCTATTTAAATAGACATCCGCCACCACTTTTACAGTGCATATACATATATATCTGAAGGATGTTCCAAAATTAATGCCTCATATATTTTTATTCTGCTCCAATGTATCAGAGGAGATTGCAAATTGCATTGTTATAATGACTGAACTTATGCATGGAATATTTAAAATCATTATCTTTCTGTAGTAGATATTGACAATGTGCGATTCTAAGAAAGCAATAATTATCATAAACTTGTGTCAGAAGCAGATAAGCGTTATTGAATTCCTTCGTGCAGAAAAAAAAATGACCCTATCAATATTCGTCAGCGCCTGTTAAACATTTGTGAAGCTGATACAGTTGATGTCAGAGTGACAACAGAGATATGAACGACAAATGCACTTCGGACTTTTAAGACTGAGACCTCCTTCATTGCGAACAAAAGTGCATTGAGAATGGTGGTGACTATGTGGAAAAATAAATTCTGGAGCACAAAAGCTCGCTCGTTTTAATGGTACCGCTCTCGTCTTTATTTTGGTTTTTGAAGCCTTACTTTTGAAACGACCCTACTCTGGGTTTCATGGATAAAAAAAAAACTAGCTTTTAATAGATTAATAGACAGAGTTGGCAATATCGCCCACTGGTCGGAGTCTTGGCTATTATCTGCTAAATGGACGCCATTACTGACTGGACTATTAAAATTGAGTGTGCAATGATACAACATGGAGACCATATAACCAAAAGAGTTTTCGTATTAATATATATGTATCGTTATAGTGTACTGTATTTTCTAGTCAGTTACAGTTTTTCTTTTCCTATCTTTTTTAAGATTCATTCTGAAAAGGCAAAATTGTATAACCTTTTATTTTTTGGTCTCTAAGAGCAAACACCATCTTTGATTGGTAATTTCCTCCTTCCTAAAGTCTCTTGCCATTAAATATACAAAGGAATTTCCTCTCTTCGTCCGATTCTGAATGCAATGCTGGCATCTTGGATACCTTTTTGTTTGCTCTTTGGCATTCGAGGCTGTTAGCTAATAAGCATAACAATTATTTGCCACTTGAGGTATTTTTGTGAATCTTTTAGATTCATTCTCTCCGTCTTCCAATTCCAAAGAGCTTCCTGAAGATCTCGCCTTGGAGAGAATTGATCTTGGCAGCTGAGCTTTCCAGGAGAAGAAGAGGAACAAGAAATGAATGGACACATCAACAGAAGATGAGAACGAGGCAGGGGGTGTGTAGGGGGGAGAGGGGGAACAGACAAAAAGTGGTTAACAAGTGAAGTGGAAGGAAAGGAAAAAGGAAAGGAAAGGACGGCTACAAGAATGGATAAAGGAAAAGAAAGAAAAGAGTTTTCGATTAATTGTATAATCACATGAAATTTTCATCAAGTTATGTAATTTGGGGAAATTTATTTTTATTCGTGTTTCAATTTACCGAATTTGACTTCATTATTAGTTTTCTCCATTTAAACCAGAATAATTAGGATTTTTTGATAACTTTAATAATTATAAAACTCTGTGGACCGTCCTTGCTTGCTTGAATCTTGTCTTTGATGCTCGGGCGATTTCATCTTTTAAATAAGGGACCACAGGTCAAGTTAGAGAAAGCATGTGATGAACAATTGTGCTAAATAGGTTTACTGAAAAAAATCACAATTTGCCAAGACTAAAATTACTTGACGATAAAGGTTAATGAAGTGGAATGTTAAGAATGGTTGATGGGGTTCATACCAGGAATCTGTTGGCATTTAATTTGAAGACGACTATATCGTAAACTGCAGGGAAGCCGTGTTCATCGAAATTCCACCTGATGCTAAACACGTGGAGAAAGGAAATAAAGTATTCTTTTTTTTTTTAAGTTATTGCCATGGGCAATTGCAGGTATGTTTGCTAGTCAAGAATAGTGACATAAAAAAAAAAAAATGATGCAAGCAAATCAATAGGATGGCCATCTCTTGGAATGATAATGACTCACCTGAAATCCCCGGAGAGTTTCTACCTGTTTTTCTGGTCTGTTCGACTTTTCACTTGATTTCGATCAATAAAAGCTTCACTAAAAGAATTCTTTTTATGGCTTTTTCTATTTTGGTCTTCGCGCGCGTCAGTTTAGCAAAGATTTCTTTTCTTTTGTCTAGTTATATTTTTGATCAGCCAACAGAGACAAAAAGAAAATGGAAGCAGCGAATACAATGAAAAATGGCTCGTTATCTATTTAACATCTTTCAAGGTTCAGTATCGAATTGATACAACAACATCAATTCTATTCTGACTTCCATCTTCAATTGCCGTGTTTTTCTTAGTCTCTTTTTGACTCCGATAGAAAAATGTTTTTTCTTTTTCTTTTTTTTTTTTTTTTTTTTTTTTTTTTACTAAAAAGAACTTGTTTTCCTTTCCAAAAGAGCTAAGCACATTTGCCATTGTAGATCAGTGATCAGTTATATCCAATCTGTTGCTAAGGTTGATGGACAGCTGTAGCTGACACCTGATGCAATCCTTTACCTAGATAAAAGTTAGGCTCATCCTAAGACCGAGTACTGCCACCACATTTGGAAGATGCTGTCAGAGCACTCCTTCTTGTCTTAAGGGAGTACAAAATCGACTTCGCAATCCAGTAGGGACAGTGACTTACCAAGAGTCAGGTAACCTCGAGCATTCAATTTAGAGGACATCTAATCATATTCAAACTATCTCGTTTTTCTTACAATATTTCTCAATACTAGAACTTATACTTGAGCCTTTGAGACATACAATCAAGAAGTTGGCTGCATATAGAGCATTACCAGACCTCTGCATGCTCCAATCTCGGGTTCCTCCTTGTACAGCACAAACTATTCTTTCTGTCATAAATGCAACACACTTCCCATTTTTTCTCCCTGTGTCTTTTTTTTTTAATTACATTTTCACCCGAAACAAAGTGCAGTGCCACTTTGATGTAGGGGGCTACTATCGGAGACATAAGTTGAAGGGATACTATGTAGGAAGTTGAGCAGCGAGATATTTGCCAACATTACACTTGGACTTCTGCATGTCAGTACGGTTGTGGAAGCAGGAACCCTGAAGGAAATTCCAAAGTGTAGAAGTTCTGGGGAAGAAATTGTTAGAGTAGAAGGCTTTATTACATGTAGGGATCTCTACTGTGTAGGGGTGGAATTTTGCTGCATGTCATGTTTGTCGGGGGGTACTTACGTCAATGGGGTACAAGTGCGCATATTTGGTTGGAGTATCCACAATTAAAATACTCGCAGAACAGCTAGAGGGATGCAACATTTTGTCAATGGGACAGAGGTTGAAGCTTAGATGACAGTTCAGGGCCTATCAGGTTGGCGACCCTCTTTTGAACCCTGTCCAGGATTGAAAGACTAGTAGCAGATGCACCAGCCCAAATGTGACACCAATACTCCATACATGGACGAATGGTGGCCTTGTAGAAGTACAGAATACTTTCAAGTGTAAATAACTTTCTAGCACAATAGAGAGACCCCACCTTTCTCGCAGCAGCCTTGGCAATGCTTTCGATGAATCTGTTCCAACTCATGTTCCTTGTGAACGTTAAGCTGAGGAGTTTGAACAAAGTACTTTCAGGTAATGTATTTTTAGCCATAACTATTCGTGGTTTAGAAGGTTTCTTGAAAATATTAAAAGAAACGAGCTTAGCCTTGGCAGTATTTAACGTTACCATCCATTTTTGACCTCATTCTACAGACTGGAGGTGTTCCTCTAGAGTTTTGCCATTGCCTTGGAAATATGTTCAATTGTTTTCCACTCGTGCCTGTTATAGAGGGTGGTGTCATCAGCAAATATACCCATCTCAGAGACTATTTTATCAGGGAGGTCATTTATGAATATAAGGAATAATAAAGGTCCAAAGATCGACCCTTGAGGTACACACACATCTATATCATATTGCTTAGACGTACCACCATCGAGGACAACCTGGATTCCTCTCTTACTTAAGAAGGATTTAATTATGCTAAGTATTTGTCCAGTAATACCATAGGTTCTGATTTTCATGTGCCCTGTCAAAAGCCTTCGATATATCTAGGGCTCTTGCCCTGCCTTTCCCTGCTTTATCAGAGATTACAGTTAAGATATCTGCAGTAGAACAGGTTTGCCTAAATACATATTGTTGGTTGGACAGAAATTAGCAACTGTAAGGTGATGGACTAGAGCTTGATTAATTATGGATTAAAATATTTTGGTGAAAAGAGGGAGGCGGTAAATAGGGCGATAATTTAATGGGTTAGTTCTTTTGCCAGAATCCTTGTGAATTGGTACCACAGAAGTAGTTTTACAGCAGTCAGGAAAGCATGATTCGTTAAGGCATTTGTTGAAGAATTTGGAAAGAACTGGAGCAATCTCAGCGGGGCATATTTTTAATAGTACAGCCGGGATAAGATCAAGTCCACATGCTTTTGAGGTGTCTAGTTTTTTTTATGATATCATGTACTTGAGAAGGGGTGATTTTCAGATCATCTAGTGTGGTTTCTGTCCGCAGAGGAAAATAGGGGAGGGAGTAGTTTGCTTGGTCCAAAGTAGAGTTTGAGGCAAACTGACGGGCAAGCATCACATGGAATTTCCATGAGCGGGGTTTATTTACAATCACTTCCGATTTGTAGAACACTTTACCATTAGATTGTTTCTCTGCAGACTGCAGCATTGATCTTTTCAAACTCAATGACAACAAATACTTGTCGTAAACCATCCTCAAAATAAATCACATTTTTTCATTACATTCATCATTTTCAACTCTCTCATAACATTCTTCATCTTTCAACTTACAGTTTATCCTCATTAACCCCTATCCTCGAATAGATTTTAGCCTTGATAATAAAAACAGTCGGTAAACTAATAAAACTATTAGTTAGATTTTCATTAGAATCCTTCACTGTATGATATTCAGTTTACCAGATTTATGGCAAAGTCGTTGACTTGACAAGGAAGAAGATTATATCGAAATAAATATTTGTTGCTTATAATATACACATTTACTTATCATCAGAATCTTGAATTATTCATCTTTTTAGAATTTCGTTGATAATAGGAATTTGATGTCTGTTCCGATTTGTATATAAGTTTTATGTTTAACATAAATCTAGAGGCAGCCATACTAAAATAGATGTACATAAAGAAACATCTCGATTTTCATGACATAAATGAGTTGAGTTCCTTCTAAAGAAGAAAAAAAAGAATGAAAGAAATGTTTGGAAATCACCATATGAAAAAAAAAAGGCCGAAGTAGTAATTACGCCACGTATACTCAACCTTGGCAATTTAAAGAGTTCCACACAGAGATTTCCATTTTTCAATCTACATGATGCTAATTCCTAAGTAGGCTACAAATTTTTCCTTGCTGGATCGAATAAAGCTTGCTTACGATTTTGCTGACAACCACAACACGAAAGACATTGTATAAAAACACAAAGGCTTTTGTAACTTACAGATTACTAGACGTTAATAGACGCTTATGTTTTCTATAGAAATTTTCTTTATATATATATATATATATATATATATATATATATATATATATATATATAAAGTCTTGACATGCCTGAAATGGCGAGGAAGATTCTCATCGTATATAAGACTGACAAGAGTGCTCCACACTATTCGATCCATGTATATATTGTTAATACAAGGTCGTAGTAAGAATAAATATTTAATGCCGAATATGGAAAATTCGAATGCAAAACGCGATAAACGCCATTTTCAAAATTACGAAACTAAGGCTACAAAAAAATGTTTGATTTTAACACTTGAGCAAATCACAAAAGCATGGTTTACATACTATGATACGGGCATAATTTTTTATTTCGATTGAAATAAGTTTTTAATCGAAGTCTAAATTTAATATATTCGTTCTTTTATTGTTTAATGTTTCAATCCAAACAAATTGAATTTATTTTGTTTTGCATCCAGACTTTATCATGTATTTATATATACTAGCAAGCCGCCGACGTTTCCCAGTCGTAAGATATGCTTTAATACAATATCTTAATTCATGCCGATTACGTATATTATAGAGACAATTCTCAATCGATTATTATATTAAACCGAATATATAGTCGTTAAATCGAGACTAAAAATTTGGGTGCCATCAGCTAGAATCGGAACCAAAAGATACAAATTTTCACCCTTATTCCTTAGTCTCTGAGCCACGCCCATACGCATATAAGTAAGAAAACAAGAAAGGAAAATGAAGGTGTATATATATATATATATATATATATATATATATATATATATATGATTTATTAATTTATTCAACACGGTGCACATTTATTTAGGGGTGCTGGGTAAGTGGGGACTGTTTATGCCATGGGATTTCGAAGCCTAATGCTTCTCATCAGAAGAGTGTAGAAAATGCTAGATAACATGATAGGGATGCGACGTCTAGCGATAGTATCATTAAGAGCGAAATAGATTATTAAGCCTGTTTGGTGGATCTAAAAGCGGTTTCTGTGCTATAGGAGGAGTGTCGCTTGAATTATGTAATGGATGTATGTTTATAGCATATTTGTCACAGTAGGATTAATGTATGTGGATAGCGTGTGTGCTTAAATTCACAGGGAGGGTATGGGGTAATTTGGTTAAAAGAAGTTCCTCAAACCTATGCGTATATGTGTTGTAGGTGTGGAGGGGGTTTACATAAAATAGGGGGGTATGCTAAGTTTGTATATTTTTTAGATGGAGTGTCTTAGATAATAACAATGCTTAAACGAGATGTAGGTTATTATGAGTGGTGGTGGAAGTATTAATGCGAGGGGTTAAATTCTAGGGGGTGATAGCAGTAGGGTTTTAATAGTGTAAGCTAGAGATAAACCGAAGGGGAGTATGGGAAGTGACAATGCCAGAGAGGTATGAGGTAGATGGGTGTAGACATATAAGAATTATGTAGTAATATTATATATTAATAATAGTTGTTAGGGATGCGTGCTTATTTAATATAGGAGAGTAAAAAGTAAAGTATGGATAAAGGTGGATGAAAAGAAAATGAATAAATAAATAAAATAAAAGATAAAAAAGTGAACTATGGGGAAAATGGATATAAACAAGGCGGGGATATAGGAGCGTGAGGAGTCAAGTTACATCAGGGAAGACGTGAAAATAAATGAAAGGATTACAATTGTATAAAAAGATATAAAATAAAATGAAAGTTGGATAAACGGGAAGACATCTAGTGGGGGGAACTTTCTTAAAGGAAAGGAGTGGGGTGTGATGTTAACTGTTTAAAATGAGTTCTTGTCGAATGCAAGACAAATGGTGAAATAATATTTGATAAGATTTCTAAAATAAAAAAGATAACATTACACTGGATGTGACTTATGATTAGTCTGGAAACGCTAATAGTATTGATCTAAAAATTTGCACTATTCAACTCAAATCGCTAATAACAATAAGCCAAGTTAAATCATATACTTTGCCACACTAACAGTGCGATTAAAATGTCAAATTCATATTCGCAATACAAGAAAAACAGCTTTCTAATACATTAATCACATGTACGTGATTAAAGGTTATCTAATTTGCATATTGCTTTATAAAAGGACATTTCATTCATTAATAATTTGTTTTTTATTTTAATATTCAATGATTCTGTCCTCGAATATCATTTTATATTGTGGATAAATACTTAGCATTTTATTGGAAAAAAAGTTTTTCTGATACTTTCCAGTTAATTTACTTCTGGGGTTGTGATTCTAGGTTTCTTTAATTTTGTCAGGCAGTGCTGGGAAACGGGTCCTGTTAGTGCTTACTAATAATCAATTAAAAACCTAAAGTTGATTTCAAATATGCATGTGATGTTGTTTTCTGTTCGTTTTCACATAGTAATTATAGCACTGATTGTAAATTTGTCTCAGAACTTTGTAGTCAGATAAAAGTTGATTTTTTTTTTAGTGAAATTAAATGAAATTTAAAACGTCTAAAATTTATACATTAATTATATCTTGATTTTGATACAAAATTGTTCTAGATACTTTTTTATAGAGTATATACATAAACTCGCACCTATCTTAAAATTTGGAACATAAACTTTTTGTCATTATATATATATATATATATATAAGAGAGGGAGAGAGACACACACAGAGAGAAGGGAGACAGATATATTTCTGTAGAAGTATCCTTTATTCACTTATATTTTCTTTTTATCTACATACCAATCCATATTTAAGAAGCTCAATATAATTACAGAGCATATAATGAATACATGACAAAAGCCTATATTTCAAATTTCTATGATGTTGACCATCTTACAATTTATTCCTTTAATTTAATTGACACTTACAATTCTTGACAGTATCATCAATATGGATATATTAATTATAAATAATAAATTTAATAATTAAAAAATAGAACATTTTTGGCAGAATATACCTAAATAATTGGAATTTGTTAATACGTATATGGGGGTTTTAGTGACTTTATTTCTAAATTCAAAATGGTGAAATGTAAGAAAACTATAAGGTATTTGCAACTCCTCTTCCAATTTTCGGAATTTTTAATCATGTCAAAACGCATTTTATTTCCTTTTGGTGGACTGATTGTTGCTACTTCTTCTGAGGAGTTAAGGGTAAAATTGATTCACTGATTGATTAAATACGATTAAATGATTGATTTTGTGTTACAAAACATACTGTCAAGAACTGTAAGCATCAACTGAATTAATTGAATAAATTGGAAAATGGTCAATATCATGAAATTTGAAATATAGACTTTTGTCATTCATTCATTCATTATATATATATATATATATATATATATATATATATATATATATATATATATATATCCGTTAATCTTGTCGTCGGCAAATTTCTCGTATCCAACAATTTCAGTTTCCTCTTCCCTCAGTGTTTGGATCACAGATGGCTTTTCAGACCAATCTGAGCGTGGAATTTGCATGGGCAGAGAAGGCAAGCAATGCTTGGCAGGGGGCGTTGTTGTTCAGCACGATTTTTTCTTGCCTGCCTCTTGATCTCCACCAGTCTTCTTCTTTCTGCCTCGTATCCTTTGGTACCATGTATGATGGATTGGCGCCACAGGCATCGATCCTGAGCTGTTGTTTTCCAGATGTGAAGATGAAATACAGTGTTTTTTTAGGGTGGATTTGAGTTGGTCCTTATATCGCAGTAGAGGGCGGCCAATAGATCTTTTTCCTGTGGCTAGCTCTGAGTACAGGGTTTGTCGAGGAAGTCTGTTTTCATCCATTCTGAGGATATATGCCCCTAACCAACGGAGTCTGTGCCTCATGGTAGTGGCTTCAATACTGCAGCTGTTTGCTCTCTCAAGAACGCTTGTGTTGGTTACATAGTCATACCATTTGATGTTCAGTATAGCTCGAAGTTTTTGTTGGTGGAATTTTTCGCGTTTAATGAGATCACTTTGGTATATAGTCCAGGTCTCACACCCATACGGAAGCATAGGTATAACAATCGCGTGGTATACCATGAGTTTAGTTTTTATTGAAAAATGTTTATTATTGAAGATGCGCTTCGTCAGTTTACCGGAAGCTCCATAGGCGAGGCCAATTCGACTTTCTATTTCATTCTTATTTGAGCACTTTTCTGATATTATTCTGCCGAGATATGGAAAAGGATCTACTTGCTCAAGAGGAGTGTCATTTATACAAATGCTTACGTCCTGTAAGATGGTATTAGGTACTGGTGGTACTAACACTTTTGTCTTACCAATATTAACAGAGAGTCCGAAGTGATGGTAGGCTGCCGTGAAGTTGTTTACGGATCTCTGGATGTCTTCCTTAGAATGGCTAAGAACCATGTTGTCATCTGCATATTGAAACTCTGTGATGTGTTGGAATTTCACAAGGCTTTGAGATTTTAGTCTAGCAGGCTTGAAAAGTCCCCCATTATAACGGTATCTAATGTCCCCCCCCCCCGGGTTATTTGGGGGAAGTTCGTGCAGCATTGCAGCAAGATATAAGGAAAAGAGGGTAGGTGCAAGAACACAACCTTGTTTTAGTCGACGGATAACTGGAAACTTTTTTTTTGCCTTGGTGCGATACATATTCTGACATACCGTCATGCAGTGCCTGGATGCGTTCTACAAAGTGGATTGGGCAACCAAATTGCTTGAGAACTTTCCACATTGCATCTCTTGGAACGCTATCGAATGCTTTTTGCAGATTATAAAATACAAGATAGAGGGGTTTCTGTTGTTCCTTGCTTTTCTCCTGCAGCTGTTTCGCATAGAAAATCATATTTATTGTTCCTTGAGAAGCACGGAAGCCGCACTGAGATTCTGGGAGGATGGATTACGTGACTTGCAGCAAGCGATTCAGTAGTATGCGGGCAAAGATTTTTCCCATTATGGACAAAAGGGCAATCCCACAGTAATTGCCACATGATTTTCAGTCACCCTTTTTGAAGATGGTTACTATTACTGTGTCTTTCAAATCCTTTGGTACTTGCCGTTCTTTCCACCTCTTAAGAATGAGAGTGAATAGTCTAGTTTTCAGATGTTGTCCACCATGGTGGATAAGTTCGAAGAGGATATTATCAGGCCCTGGGGCTTTATTTACTTTCATATGCTCCATCGCAATTATAAATTCTGTAAATGATGGTGGTGCAATCATTCATAATTGCGCTGGGTACTGTGGGACCATTTTGAGAAAGTCCTCATCTGCAGAAGATTCTTTATTGAGTAGAGTGGCAAAATGCTCCTTCCAACGATCCAAAATTGATTGTGGATCGTTGAGGATGGTAGCATTGTCTGCTGCAAGGAGTGTTCCGATGGAGGATCTGATGGGGCCAAAAATTTGTTTTACACTGGCATGGAAATTTCTAAGGTCACGGGCTTCTGCAAAACCCTCCAATTCTAAAGCTTTCAGCTGCCACCATTTGTTTTCTAGTTCCCGTAATTTTGATTGACACTGTTTTTTGCGGTTTCTGTAGATGTTGGTTTTATGCCGGCTTCGAGGGTCTTGTTCATGAGCATGACGAGCGTTTATCTTTTCTTGAATGAGTTGATCAATTTCAGCACAGTTTTCATCAAACCAGTCTTGATTTTTCTTTTTCTTTAAACCAAACTATGACTTTGGCTGATTCATTATGATCTGACTGATTGATAACCATTCTTCTTTCAGGTTGCAAGAATTGGTTGGATTTATATTAAGTTGTAGTTCGATGGTGTGTTGGTATTTTGTTTTACATCTGTTAGGTGAAGTTTTGAGAGGTTATATATTTTCCGAGATTGCTATTTTAATTCAAATTTGGGCTTATTTCTGGTGGTATATTTAGCACGTGTGATGACTAGACAGTGATCAGTCCAACAGTCATTTACACTTAGTGCTGATTTAGTGATATGGATATCCTTTTTATCTTTCTGGCAGACGATGACATAGTCTAGAAAGTGCCAATGCTGAGATCGGGGATGTTTCCACGTGGTCTTGAATCTATGTTGGTAATGAATAGCTCAAATTCTGAGCAAAGTCCTAACAGCAGGTTGCCATTTGAGTTGCATTTACCAAGTCCATGCTTCCCAATGACAGAGTTCCAGAGTTTATGGTTTTTCCCCACTCTTGTGTTTAAGTCGCCCAGCAGCATTAATTTGTCACGTGGTGGGGCTCTGATTATAAGCTTGCCAAGCTGCTGGTAGAATTCTCGTTTCACTTCACTGTCGGTGTCTAGGGTTAGTGCATATGCCGAAATGACAGTAATGAAGTTATCAGAAGGCAGTGGGACTCTAAGAGACATAAGTCTCTCATTTGCAGCTGTTGGTGTGAGCTGATGATCATGCCCGATATGTGACTTTGTAGCAAAGCCAACTCCGTGTATTCTTTTTTCATCTTTATCCCTTCCCTTCCAAAAGAAGGTGTATCCTGAGCCCTTTTCTTCCAGCTTACCTTCCTCTGAGAGTCGGGTCTCGCTAAGTGTAGCAATGTCCTCATTAAGAGACGCGAGTTCCTTTGAGACCAAAGCAGTTCGTTGTGCTGGTCTGTCCGTGTCATTGAGGTCTAGCAGGGTTCTTACGTTTCACACACCAAAGGTTAGATTTGTGGATTTGTTTTTTGAATTTTTCTGGTTTCGACCGCAAAATAGGGTGTCCCACTTGATGCGGCTTTCCAGTAAGGCACAGTTGTGACTTCCGATTCTTAGCCCACATTTTCTAGGGCTTTCCCTATTCAGGGTGGGCAGCAGTTGTCCTCAATAGGTCTGCCCATTCGTAGACGCAGGATCGAGACTCCGGATAGTCACAGTTCCAAGAGAGGGTGACCATTACGCGTCCACGCCAGCGTGCAGGTCCAGACTAGGAGCTCCGAGTTTCACCAAAACCTGCTCCCTTCGCCCTTGTCCCATCGCCACTGGTCTTGTCATAGAAGAAAGAAAAAAAAAGAGAGAGAAAATCAAACCAGAGGAAAGAAGGAAAAGCCATTAGCATATGAATTTGTTTAGGGTGCGCATCTACTTGCCAGGAGGAAACCCACACACTATGGCCCCCAAACCTTTCTTCGCTGCACTTGTAGGGGTGACGTGCACTATCAGGGAAAGGGGGTTGCAACGGACAGCTGGAAAAGTTTATATGTTTGTTAACCACCTCATAGCCAGTCCGTCTGGCTATTGGGATATTTTAAAGTCAGAGTTTTCCTTCTCTTAGCCTTATCCCAGCCAAGGGACCCGCAAGGCAGCGGAGCAGTGGTTGGTGGTGTGTCAGGGCATTTCCACACGATTGGTGGGTCATGTCACAGCACCTTTGGGGCCCCCTGCTGCTCCGAAATCCATGACATTTAACCTGGTGCTGCAAGGCACTGGTATCCGTGTGTGGCCATAAGGAGGCACGTCAGGGGTCTTAACACTGGAGAGGCTAATTATACTGGCAGAGAAGGCTTACGCATTCTGCTTCTTATTCACCTAAAGGCTAGCCAGCGGCAGAAGCTAGAAGTGAAAAGCATGCAAGCAAGAACTTAGCACTAACGCTGCTGCACTAGGCGCATCACAGTGCCCTGTGTTTCTATCCGTTAATATACAATCCCAATCACACATCTTCTGAGTTGGCACTGCCACATTCTAGTTGCAAGGTGAAATTCAGGACGACTAGAAACAATGCAGAGATAAGTGGAGAGCACATAAAAACATACAACACTTGATATTTCAAAATGCTCACTTGACTTGTGGAAGAACAATTGGGTTATTCAAAATACTGTTTTTATTTTGGATGTCATTTTCACAAAGTTTTGGTCAATGTAACGTCCACCTTCTTTGGATACATATTATCAAACTCAGAAATCTATATGGAATTTCAAACTGAACTTTTTATTTTATTTAGGGATGGACAGATTGTTCTCGTTGTGTCATCCCTGACCAAGTAGAAGTCCTAAGTAATAATTACATTGTTGATTAAATAAAAGGTTCAGTTTTAAATTCTGTAGCCTTCCCGAATTCCACATAGAGATTTCTGAATTTAACAAGATACACTTGAAGAAGGCCGAAGGTTACTTCAGCCAGAACGTTGTAAGAATAACACCCATGATGAAAACAATATCCTAAATAATCCAAATAATATAACTTCTACAAAGCCACCATTTGCTCATGCATAGAGTAGTGTTGCCACATTTGGGCTGGTGCATCTACCACTAGTCTCTCCTTCTTAGACAGGGTTCAAAAGAGAGTCTCCAATTCAATAGGCCATGCACTGTCAATTAAGCTCCAACCCCTATCCCATCGCTGCAATGTTGCATTCCTGTGCCTGTTTCAGTATTTTAACTCATCGCACATGTACCCCCTCAATGTACATACTTCCGACAAACCTGCTAAGCAACAAAATCCCAACCCTTCACTGTAGAGATCCATAGATGCCAGAAAGCCTTCTACTTTAATAGCTTCTTCTCTCAGATTGCTAGACTTTGGAATTCCCTACTTGTTACCTGCTTCACTGACTGTACTGATATGCAGAAGTTTAAATGTAATGTAAACAGCCATCTCACTCATAACCTCTAAACATTGTCTCATATAGTAGCCCCTTACGTCCAAGTAACAATATGGCTTGTCTGGGGTGAACAGAAATAAGAAAAAAAAGAAAAGAATATATACGATTAATCAACATAACACAAGCATTCACATCTCATCTCAAAAATTCAGAATTGCATATACGATTAATGTTATTCACTACTATGCACGGAATCTTCTTTTTTTTCGTACTAATGAGTCACCGTTTATCAAGATCCAAATGCCACTTGAGGATCTTTTATTATACTAATGGCGAATTGATCAACGTTTGCTTCCTTTTTCCTGCATATGCTAATCACACGAAATATATGCTAAGATATACCTTAGTTTTTCAATTGAATTATGTTTGAAAACCAAATTCCATTTTAATTGTACGTTGTTTTACTACCGCCCACCACGTTTTTTTTATTTTATATAGTGCTATCATTCTCGCTTTCACCAATCTCTCTTTACTTATCAAATGGCAGAGGCAATCACACTAATTATAAAAGTTACAGTTGAAATAGTCCAATATAAGCAAAATGAAATATCACCACCGCCGTAGTAGTAATACTATTAAAGTGGAGAAGAAAAGAGAGATACAGAGATGGAGATATAGTGAGTAATAAGAAACTAATTTTGGATTTTGTTTGCTTTATTTTTATAATTTAACTGACTTTGCAAGCTAATGTTTTCCTGATTCAAGCGATCTAACTAGTCACATTATATATATATATATATATATATATATATATATATATATATATATATATATATATAATTCAGGCTTGAGATGTTCAAAGTAGTAACTAATGTATAGCACGAGATTGGTAAATAGTGCTCGATAACAAGAGCAAAATATGTAACTGTTTACCCTCGAATAAATAATAATAATAATAATAATAATAATAATAATAATATATATATATATATATGAGAGAGAGAGAGAGAGAGAGAGAAAGAAAGAGAGAGAGAAAGAGAGAGAGACAGAGATAACTTCATTGCCTGGTTCGAATCTCCTAACCGGTGGTAATCATGACATCCTGCACTGATGATTCTCGAAAGGATGAAACACTAGTGTCTGTAGGTATTACAAAATAATTATTGTAATAACTATGCCAACCCCTTTAAGAACTCGGTTCTTATTGTTGAGCACTCTAAGCTGAAATTAAAAGTCGGTCACTTAAGCCTTATAGGTGCAGATCATGATGTCATAATCATTAGACTACTATCACCGTCTTGATATTTAAAAATACAAAAAATATGTATATTTCAATGGAGGATTTTTTTTTTTTAGTTTTTAAAGATTGTAAAGAAACTTCTAAGACTATATATATAAACTAGCATGGATACCCAGCGTTGCCAGGGTCGACATGCAATTCGGTTTGGCCACACCTGCTATACTAAGAATATTGAGCAGTTTTTCATTATTATATGTCAGCTCCATCGTTACCCCAACAAAAATTTCAAAATAAAAGAACGACTGAAAGCACGAAAATGTAATCCCCTCCACCACCCGAAAAAAGAAGTAGGTGACAAACTCTCCACCAGATATTTCGGCAGAAGGGATACGAAGAGAAGCTATTCTCCGGATATTGGGTTCCTTTTTATGACTATATTCCAGTTTAAGCGAATTTCTTTTATGCTCCCTCAGTCTAGAAAGATTTGCTTTTACGGTTTGTTGCAACGAAAACAAACTGTAAGTTACTCAGTTTCAAAAACATCAAAGTTGCATTTGTGTTAACCGAAATACACGTTTTTATGTTATAAGAATGATAAGGTATGGCTATTGTGTTATTAAAAGAAAAAAAATAGCAGTTTGGATGTCAAAAAAATGTGATGAAAAAAAATGGTAAAAAAAAAAACGTAAATGAAAGGCTTTTTTGTTTTTGTTTTAAGTACAGACTCGTAGTTGAATTGGATTGTTTGTTTATTTAAAAATAAAAATCCACTAGACCATAATGTTAATAGTAGAATCACGGAAATTATTTTATTTAAACTAATTCAAAAAATAATGCCTGAACGGTTTTATTTTTAATATTCACTGAAAAAGAAAAAACAAAAACAAAAAGAACAAAGTTTACGCCCAGGGGAAATAACTGAAACCGATTTATAAAATAAATCGTTGTCGGCAAAAAATTGAATTAAATATGTTATCAATACAAATCAAATTTAAATAATAAACTTAAATAGAACACTTAAAACGATCCTCTCACTATAAACAATAACTAACTCACTGCTATTTAAGAAAATCGATTTTTCTTAATGTAATATGCAAATGACGTCACCTCTTAATCGTATATTTTTCAAGAATCATGCTATACATAGAAATGAATGAAACATTAAAGAAATGAAATTTTTGTATATATTAATCAAATTGTGGACAAACAAACAAACAGAAATACGAATTTATATATATATATATATATATATATATATATATATATATATATATACACATACATTGAGCGAGAGAGTAGGAGACTAAAAGATTTCAATAATATTGGCAAACTGGCCATAATTACGGAGCAACAGGTAGGCTTTATTACTAAAAGAAAAAAAAACCGCACGAATCTATTTTTTCCATCCTTTTAGCAACCAGGTTAAAAGAAAAGTAATTAATGAACAGAATAAGGAAAAGAAAATCTTATTTCTATTAAGACGCTTTTTAGTTGATATTTCTTAAGGTAGTTGCCGACAATATTATTAGGGTTCCTATTTACAATGTCTCTCCAAGGGATAGAGTTAAACACCAGGGTCGTTTTTTTAATGTGGAGAAAAGGAACAAAAATATAAATTGTCTTAGTCGTGAAGAATTTCTCCTCCACTGACAGAGAACAAAAAATTGAAGTGCAGCATCTGAAGAACAGATACTACTACTATTAAGTTCTTATATGTGGGGTTGCCTCCACATATGGTATTTGCTTGCAGTATCTGCCGGAACAGATACTACACTTGGCCGGGGGGGTTAAATCACGGATGAAAGCTTGGTCAAAAGACAGTACAGAAAATTAGCGAATGAGGGTTAAAAAAAATCGAGGTAGGTATTTCAACCCACACCGATAAGTTCTAACTTGTGTATGTGCTTCTGTTTGCACAAGAACGGTTGATGCAAGCTGATGGCAACTGCTTTGATGATTTCTCAAACGAGCCGCATGTAAAATCAGAGTATTCATTAGTGCACAATTGTCAATCCAATAAATGGTCACCAATGGTTGACTCATGGACATGTAAACTCACGGATGTCAACCACTATCTGTGCTTAGATATCTTACTTCTAATTGTTGGATGGCACACCCCATGTAGTCAAATTCACATTGACCACGAAAATAATTAACAAGGTTATGTTGAATGACAGAAATAATATCCTACTAAAAATAACGGAAAGCACTTTGAGTCCTGAACACCGTTCGCACATCGCTCGCAAAATAAGGTGTCAGCATCATATCAGATAGAACTATATCAATAATAAATTAAAAAAAAATTATTACATTATCACCCCAAACAAGTCACAGTGCCACTTTGATGTAAGGGGCTACTTAAGTTGAATTGATATAATGTAAGGAGTTGAGCAGCAAGATGTCCGTTCACATTACACTTGAACTTCTGCATGTCAGTACAGATGGGGAAGCAGGAACCCTGAAGGGAATTTCAAGTCTGGCATTTTTGTGGAATAAACTTTTCTTCATCAAGGGATCTCTACTGTGTAGGGTGGGACTTTGCTGTTTGTCGGGTTTGTTGGGAGTATTTATGTTGAGAGTGTACAAGGGCTTGTAGTTCGTCAGAGCATCCACCATTAAAATACTTGTAGAACAGGCAGAGGGATGCAACATTTCGTTGATGGGACAGAGATTGAATCTTAGATGACAGTTCAAGACCTATCAGGCTGGCGACTCTCTTTTAAACCCTGTCCAGGAGTGAAAGACTAGTAGCAGATGCACCAAATGTGAGAACAATACTCCATACACAGGGGAATGGTGGTCTTGTAGAGGTTTCAGGCGTAAGTAACTTTCTAGCACGGTAGAGAGAATGAAATGTACTTAGCTTAACTTTTTACTTTTCACGGCATTATTGACTACCAGAACTACATCCAACTGTTATCAATTAAAACAGAAATTGGAAATATTAACAGTGTATGTGTTGTTGAATTTTGCGCAATTTTGAATCCATGTATATGAGTGCACACAGTGGTATTTTTCTTTTGTTTTATTTTTACAAAAGCGCCGAAACAAATTATATTGTGCACATTTGGTGGTTTTAAATATAAGCGAAAAGTTATTTTTTATAAATAAATCACCAGTATTGATCTGGTTGGCTGTTCCATAATTTTAGAACCATTTTTTTTAAGTCATAATTCTATTAAGAATTCTATTTAGATGATATGCTAATTTATTAGATTGTGGAACGCGATCGGAAGACTGGACCATATTTCTTGCATCAAATCAGCCAAGTAAATCCAAAGAATTGAACAAAGGCCACTTTTTTCTTTTATAAAATATATTGCAGGGACATTTTGGCAGAAAATAATTTCCTTTAAAAAGAGAGAAACGTTTCCAAACTGGCAGATGAAGAAACAAACAAAACATCTCGGAAGCGTAACAAGCTGGAATTGCAAAAAGAAGGGGGAGGAGGTGAAAAAAGTGAGAGTGAAAGGAAGAGGAGAATCATGTTCGTGAATAACAAACAAAAAGTTTTTCAAAACGTTTACTAAGGGATAAGCTGATAAAGAAAAACAATGAAACAAGTAGTTGGCGATAAAAAGGAGAAAACAACAAAAAAATAAAAATAAAAGAATTGTCAAGTTGTTGTGTTAGACGGAACTTTGGGTTCATTGGCTGAAAGTAAATAAAGCAATTAGATATTTGTATGCGAATAAAACGCTGAAAAGATAAGAGAAAAAAAGAGAGAGAAGAAAATAAAACTGTTGTGATTACATGTCTTAAAGATGGCTGCAGAGGGAAGAGTATTTGTAAAAAGTTTGCGAAAATAGGTAGGTATAAAAATGGTAAATAAAGTGAATTGGCAAAAGGTGGAAGAAAATGACCGTATTTGGCAGTCAAGCAGAATCAATTATGTTGCAGCAGAGACAATGGACGATCAAAGAAATTCGTGTTTAGCCATGTTGTGGACACAGTAATGGATGCGAAGATATATTGAAGGTGTTCAGGTGGGTTGGTGAAGGGGTGGGTAAAGTGTGATAATAGGGTGGAGGGAGCGAAGGGAGTTGTGAAAGAAATGTTTTCAGGTGTTCAGAATACATATTCGGATAAAAATGCGGGGGTGGGGGGAATATCTTATTATGAGACAAATGATAGTTTGAGAAAAAAAAGGGGAGGGTAACAAAAACGTTGGGTGGGGTGGGTGAGATAAGGGGAGGATGAAAGGTTGAAAAGAGAAAAGAGATGAGTGTGAAGATAAAGAGATTATGATAAAAAAAAGAAGATATTAGGGAGAGGGAGTGATAAAGAAAGAGAAGAAATGATAATGAAAATTAGATAAGAGGAAGAAAAATGAAGGAAAGAGTGTTGATTAAAAGGAAAAAAAAAGAGTGAAAAAAAAACGACAGAATAAACTAATAAAATGAGATAAAAAGGGAAAAAGAAAATAAAGTTCCTATTAACTTGCATATTCGCAGAAACAATATATGTTTTTAATATGGGGAAAATTCACCTTCCCTGAAAGAGGCACTCTGGATTGGCACAAAAATAAAAATTGTTTATGTTTTTGCCTTGGCCGGAAATGGTCAAGATCTTTCTAATTCTCCCTCCTCTGAACTTGAGCACGTGGGGCAATGAGGAAAAAAGTTGCCTTGTTAATTTTAATGCATCTATAAACCAAGTTTCTTTTTTTCCATCATCAACACTCTGACCCACATCTGGCCCCAATTGAAATGAGAGGCGCTCGTCTAGAGGAAGCTCCATGTTTAGACAAGCTTCTTGGTCTGACCTTCACTCCTGATCTGAAATGAAGCACATACATCAAATCTGTTGCCAAAGTCGCTGGAAAACCGCTCCAGTAGATATCTCACTGCCGATGCAATCTTCTATCTGTATTAGAGCCAAGTTCGTCCTAGAATGGAGAGCTGTTCATATATGAACAAATAAACATAATGTTATTGAATAAGGTTTATTATTCAAGTGAAATGATGATATTCTCTTCTTTATTATATAACTGTTCCCCTAGAGGCTACAGCCTGTTAAGAGACACTAAAAATGTAATTTTGCCATGTTATTCAACCACCAGAAGAGTAACCCTATCAACTTATATGAATCCAATCATTGAACAATATAATAACAATTTTCTTATGTATATTAAATGTAAGTTCAAGTTACTAGTGTAGAAAGATATCACAGTATCTTTACTTGTTGATGAAATACATCTGAAACCTTATCTTGATTATAAGAGTGGCAATATTGTTGGCTTGACTAATAACAGCAATGAAGCTGCAACGAGTGCATTTGCTTTTATGCTTAGCAGTGTATTCTCACATTCTAAGGATGTTGTACATGTTATGCCAACAAAATGTTTTCTAGCTGAGAAATTGTTTGACATAATCAAACGTTTAATAATTGGCTTAGAGTAGATAGGCTTTAGATTATTACGTTTTATAACAGATAATGCAATAAATAAAAAAGCCATGTCTTTATTTTGTCGCCCAGTAAAGCTTTCAATTGTCTATCTACATCCAGTTTTAAAATCTAGACGCCTTATCTTCTTATTCAACTCAGTACATATAATAAAATGCATTAGAAACAAGTGGCTTGGTCAAAAAGATGAAAGTAAATGCATGATGTTCCCAAAGTTTAGTTAGTAATCATTAATTAGATAACATCCAATGTGACCCCTTTTCTATCTAACACAAACTTTATGCCCTGGAATCTCAATCACTTTCGAAATATTCTTATAAACTGACTTCAAAAACCCTTTCTCCTACAAATTTTGAAAGACAAAATGTTAATTTAGTGCTGCAAATTTTCAATGAATATACTCAGGGATTGCTGGCCTTAGAAAGACATAAATGTTTGCCCAACTATGCAGAAATTTCAAAATACATACAGCTATTTTATATTTAGTGGACAATACTGAATGTAAAAGCACCATATAAAGGTTGTCAGCTTTGTAACAAATATGTTTATCCATTCAAATTGCATGATGAAAATTATAGATTTCTCTCTATATTCTGTGACTGGTTGGAAACTTGGAATAGCATTTCTGGAAGAACTGGTTAATTAATGAAAGAAACATACACTGCTTTACACCATACCACTTATGTAATGTTAGAACTGACTAAGTATTGCATAAAAGAATTGAACATGCTATATATTTTCCCTGGTAAAGTTCAAACAGATAACCTTGAGGCAAGGTTATGCCAGTACCGGGAACTTAGTGGGATCAATGTAATATCTCTATATGTCAAGTGTTTGAATTTGAAAAAAAAAACTCAGAATGTTGTTAGTATTCAAACTGAGCCTATCACTTAGTAATCAAACTACTGATTTGAAAAAATTACAAGAAGCTAGCTGAGATAAAATAACAACAGAGTAATAGTTAGATGTTTATAAATTTAACATAGATGTAACAAAGGATGATATTAATCAGTGAAATACTTGCTGTTATGCAGTTAGAAAAAATGAAATGCAATAGTTGCAAGAATTTAGTCTCTGGAAGAGATGCTGCGGAAAATACACTTGAAACAAACAGCTAGTTTCAGGGGATTGATAGAGGTTCTCTTCTATATCCTAATGATATAACAATTTTTTTATATAATTATATAGTTACTAATAAACAGGTATATAAAATTCTTCCTTTTTTTTCATTCTATAAAGCAAAGACAATTAGCCATGCGCATAACATTGAAGGTTTTGGAAGATGCTAATCTTCTTTTTCATCTTGCCTCATGTGATGATGATGGACACAGTATTGAAAAAATAAAAAGAATGATTATCTGGAGTTTTTCAAATTGTCTTTAAAATAATTTTTGTATTAACGAAAATGATAGTATTAATAAAAATAAATTAATAAGAAAAAGAAAATTTCAAACATTCAACTAAATTGTATTATTTGTAATATTCTGACTATTGTACTCACCTTATCTCACAACGATTTGGCCGATGTAACCTCCGACCTTCATCAGGAACAGATTCCTGAGTTTGACAAAATACAACTGATGAAGACCCTGTCGGTGGGGCATTAGAATACGCTGACTACCTCCCTGCAGAGGGTAAAAGTCCCTCAATGGGGGTCCTGGATATGACCTTAAACTATATCCAGTGGTGAGGCCCCAGCTTGTGGGCTTTGGGGAGTGTGGAGCTACCCTTTAATTACCATTGCTCCCAGATCCACTCTGACCCGGAGTGGTAGTACCTGTTAGGGTCCCAACTATGCATTAAATAGAAACTGACGTGAAAACAACAAATATATTCTATTAAATTTTTTTTTTCTTCAAAAGCTTTGGATTCGGCATTAAATAACCCGAAAAAGGTTGATATGCCGTAAAAAAAAAAACAACCAACCAACCAACCAACCAACAATTGATGAAGGTTAGAAGTTAAATCGACCAAAACGTTGTAAAATAAACATGCAGGATGAGAATATTAGTCCGCATGATACAAATTATCAATCCTCAACTCTAAAATTCCAAAAGATAACATTCAACCCATGTGATTTTTCTCTAAATAAAATTGAAAAAAATATTCATGCACTAGTTACTTTTATTATTTGTTTATATTTAAATTATTTATTTGAATTAAATTTGTTTAATTTCAATTTTTTTGTATTTTATCTTTTGTTTCCATTCTTAAAATTATTTATCGTTTGTTTTCTCTTCTAAAATTATCCATTGCTAGTGTTTAATGTTTCTTTGTTTGTTCCCTAAATTCATAATTCAGTTTTATCAGTATTAATTATATATTGCTTTAAAATTACGTAATTTTACAAAGATAATATTTATATTTTATATTGAATAAAGTTCAGTCTCAGTATTAATCGAATTGGATGCCTTTCTTTTCTTTTTTAAAATGTTTTAATGCTCTTTTTCAAAAAACCCTCATATAGTATCAACAGTTTGACAAATCTTACCTATATTGCTTGCAGGTATATTTCAGTTAATATGCCTTATCCTCTCGGTAGCCGTGGTAAAACACGATTTTGGAATGTGTTAAATCTTTGAAATGCAATACATTTTGTATTAATCGCTTCGTAATTTTAAAAATAGCATTAATCGCGTTTTGTATTCGAATATATATATATATATATATATATATATATATATATATATATATATATATATATATATATATATATATATATATTCCATTAGTCTGCTAACAGAAAGAGCAGCACTGTTCTAGATACCAAATTGTGTGTACCCAATGTTTATAAGTACCACAAAAAGTAGGAGTTGCTCCCAACTCCCTTTCCACAAACTGAGAAAAGTTCTTTTTCCGACATTGAGTCTCTTGAAAGAATGTCCTCATTTATTTCTCTTTTCTTCTATGATAGGTTTTATAAATCTATTAATATGCAATTGACTATTTTACTCTAGACCATAATGTTATTTTGAGCGGAGCTTGTACTCTTCACTCATCCACTGATTGTCCACTGCTATGTTGTTGCATGCACCAGTGACCACAGTTCTTTAGCAACAAAGCGAACGTACAAAAGACTTCTTTTGACCAATCAATAATCCTTGTTTTGATCTGAAAAAGAATCCTTTTATTGAAGAGTTCTCTCCAAGAATGCGGGGCCCAAACATAATAAAATGCAACTCTTTTCGTTCAGCTTAGTTTTTCTAATGAAAAACACTTTTCCTAAACGTTTGGATCATTGATTTTAAGACATCAATCGAGAGAAGGTTCTTTATTCCGGCAAAGACGTTCAATAGTTATTTGCATGGACGGACAAGTTATTTTCTTTTTCCAATTTCGATGTCATTCTCGACTGGACATTCTTGTATTTTTAATCTGGCAATCAGAAGAGGAAGAACAGCCATAAATCGGCGCGACTAAAATAGACTAACAAAAGGACGTGACTTTGAAAAAATCAGAAACAGGGTTTTTTTTTCATTTCCGCAACAAGACATGTGCATTTTGTTTGTGGCTGGTTTTGATGAAATAAAGAATTCGTCTTTTGCGGTCGGAGTTTGTGTAAGTTTGATTAGACGGCAACTTAATAAAAAGAGCAGGCTTTATTTCTCTCTATTTTGGGGAGGTTTCTTTACTTTGTTTCAGAAAGAAAAGCAAATATAATAATAGAAACAATTATCACGAGCTCAATTCCTGTTAGATGCATTTTGCCAATTGTACACTAATACTGTTCGACTCAGGACTCAGAAAGTGGACTGAATAGAATCGCACCACTGTCAGACTGATTTGCATCACAATTCTATGATACTCAATCACAATATTTTACATCTTTTAACCTAAAAATAATTAAAATAAACTACGAGGGACTTTCCAAGTTTCCTAGTTTTTAATTCCATCCGAATGGATGAGAGGGGATTGTAAATTGCATTTTTATGATAACTAAACTTATGCATTCATTACTTAAAAGTTTCCTCTCTCTGTTGCAGATATTGACTGTGTGACACTCTAAGAAAGCAACCCCTGTCACAAACGTGCATAAGAAGCAGAGTTGTGTCATTGCATTCCCCTATGCAGAAAAAACTGAACTGATTGACATTCACCGACGCCTGTTGATCGTTTACAAAGCCGTTTACGTTAGCACAGTTAGGAGATGTGTTCGTTGATTTCAGAATGGTAACAAAGACAATGACAAAGTGCGCTCCAGATGCCCATTCACAGACACCACCCCATTACTGGCAAAAGTGCACTGAAAATGGTTGTGACTATACAGAAGAATATATTCTAGAGTACAAAAGTTCACTCATTTTAAAGGGAACTACTCCCGTCTTCATAGCTCTTCAACATGTTTTTTTGTTAAAAGATAGGATGCATTACTTTTGGAACGACCCTTGTACTATAAGTATATTAGGCGTAGGAACATGAATTTTGGTTCGCATTATATCTTGAATCATATTTATCTTTTCTTTCTTAATGAGATGAAATCGCCATTGACTTTTATAGTTTTTTATTTTATTAAGATTTAAACGATAAATTCTAATAAAT